>NC_053426.1:55311911-55547076 GCF_007990345.1 Gossypium hirsutum | reverse complement strand
CATCAATTAACAATGCATTGCTCATTACATGCAAGTTCATTCGGCCTTAGCACACATCTTGCTAGCGATTCTTCTCCATTTAGCAACCAATGCACATATGTGCTCACACAAAATGCTAAAAAGGAGGTTCAAGAATCATCAAGCCATCATCACATGCATCATTAACAAGCTTCATATTTGCATGCAATGGCATTAACACAACCTCCACCTAGGCCGAATCTTAACTCATCCTCATGCCTCATCACCACAACATCAAACATCAACCAAGAATGATGCATCCATGGTCAAGTGCCATTTCCATCACATAGCAAGATTTAGACCATGGGTTAGGTAGAACTCAAGCTAACAACTAAAACATGGATGCCTCTCATGGAACATCATCAAACATACCTTAGCCTAGCTACATGCATGGCCGAATCTCTTCACCTTTCTTCTTCTTTCCTCCTTAAAATTTTTGGCCAAGGATGAACCAAAGGATGAGAAAATTTTTCTTTGTTTTTCTTTCTAGTTTGGCAAGCATGAAGATGAGAAAAGGATGAACAAAATTCCCCCTTTCTCTTCTTTAGCTCACGGCAATGGGGGGGACAAACACTACACACACATTTTTTTTCTTTTGTTTTCCATTTCTTTATTACCCATACTCCTTATTTTATTCTTCCATTAACAAAACATGTTTCATGACATGTTTTGCCCATCATTCCTTGTCATGGCCGGCCACTACTCATTAGGGGGGAAATTTGACATGCAAGTCCCCCCCTTTGTCCACATGCACTAATAGGTCCTCACACATTGACCTATCACATTTTTGAATTTTCTCACATAAGTCCTATTGACTAAATTCACATGCAATCAACCAAATCGAAGCTTGAAATTTTCACACATTCATAATTACATATTCTACACAATAAGTATCACATTCAAACATTTTGGTGACTCGGTTTAGCGGTCCTGAAACCACTTCCCGACTAGGGTCAACTTTGGGCTGTCACATATGAGATACGTATATGTGGTAAAGCCGAATGGCTAGTGTGAAATATGTATGAGATATGTATATGTGGTAAAGCCGAATGGCTAGTGTGAAATATGTATGAGATATGTATATGTGGTAAAGCCGAATGGCTAGTGTGAATTATGTAGGAGATGTGTGTATATTGTGGCTGAATGACCAAATGTGAAAGGTGTGTATTATTAGATATTTGATGAGGCAAATGAATTACAAATATGACAGTTGATGTGAATGTTGTAACATGTGATTAAATGTGCATGAAACTTGGAAATATATTCCGGGTAAGACCCGATGACTACGTGTGGAGATTATGTCCGGGTAAGACCCGATGACTACGTGTGGAGATTTTGTCCGGGTAAGACCCGATAACTACGTGTGGGGACTATTCGAGCTAAAGGTTTCGCTGAAGATTCGAGTAAAGCATAAGATTAAAAGACTTCACAGTAACAATTGGTAATAAATACGTTCAATGCGTTAAGTTGGTCAGGTATGTATTTTGAGATTATATTTAAGCTTGATTTGGACTAAATCACAAAGTCGTTATGTGATGCATATGTGAGTAAAGCAATAAGACTGTTCTATGATTATTGTACGTTTGGTCAATGTGGAAAGTTAGGTGAAAATATGTAATGTACCTATGTTTATAAGAGATCACTATCAAGTGAGAATTTATCTGCCTATTATATATGATGAGATGTGCATATTCGGTAAAGGGATGGTATGCCCGAAGGAAGAGTGAAATAAAAATACGAACAACTATGTTATAATTTGATTGTTATCTGTTGACACTGCTTAAAACTTACTAAGCATTGTAATGCTTACTCCGTTTACTTTGTTTCCTCTGTTTTATAGATCTCATTTGGAAGCTACAGGCTCGGGGATCGTCAGCAACTAGTCACACTATCACTATCCACTGTTTGGTACTGCTATGTTTTGGATTATCTTATGGCATGTATAGAATAGACTAGTAGTGGGAGGATATTTTGGTTAATGTATATAAGCCATGCGAAAATGGCATCTTTTGAATGTGTACTTATAGAAGTTTAAATTGTATCCCTGACTGTCTTTAGTATTTATCTAAAGGAATGTTCAAAAAAAAATTCAAAATTTTTACTGTTCTGATATGAGTTTCAAGTCTGGTAATGCCCCTTTACCTATTCCGGCGACGGATACGGGATAGGGGTGTTACATACTGAGTCTTCGGCATCGAATCTATAAGTTTTCTGTTAGACTGTACTTAAATTTAGATTTTGTATTTATTCAGTGTATGTTCTGGAAATTAGATTTTTTTTTTAGTTAGCAACAATACTGTGATGGATTTCGAAGGCAAGCAAGGTTGTGATGAGTTGCTTGTCTCCCCGGAACATGAGATGGTTCATGAAACTGTAGTCAAGGTAAGTCCGCTAACTACAGGTAACAATAACCGAGAGCTTGGTACGGAGGCACTGATCCGGTTGGTAAGGGAAGTGCTAGACGAAGTGTTCGAGGCGAGAGTTAACGCGTATGAGAACATGGTTTTCGAAAAACACTTCAATGTGACACGCCAGATTCGGGCCTAACTTCTAGGCCGAGTTTGGGGTGTTACAGAACAAGTAGTGAGGTTCCAATTTCCTTGATGCAAGAACAAAAACTCAAAAATATGATTTATGGATTTATGAATCAGAGCTATGATGAGAATGTGCAGGAAAGAAATCAAGCTTAACAACCTCCTCCCCCTATTTCAACATCGGTAGTGCCCCCGGTTGCTCCTCCACCCCCTCCAACAACAGAATCCAGTAAATGTTCTCCATTTGAAAAGCTCAAAAAACATGGGGCTAAAGAATTTCAAGGAAGAACAGATGATTACCTAGTCAAAGCTGAGTATTGGTTGCAAAGTATAATGAGGGTTTTTAAACAAATGGCATGCTCACCAGATGATTACTTAATATGTGTTGTGTCATTATTGAAACAAGAAGCTTATAACTGGTAGGAAACAATAGAAGTCGTGGCACCGGCTGAGAAAATCACTTGGGAATTTTTCCAGAATGAATTTAAGAAGAAATATATTTTTAGAAGATATTTGGATAAGAAGGAATGAGAATTTCTCGACTTACGATAGGGAAACAAGTGGGTGACTGAATATGAAAGGGAATTTGTTTATCTTAGCAAATATGCTCGAGCTATTGTACCTACTGAGAAAGAAATGTGTATTAGATTTGAAGAAGGGCTTAATGATGAGATCAGAATGATGATAGGGGCATTGAGATACGAGAATTCATTGTTCTATCAAATCGTACTCAGAAACTTGAAGAAGTATATAATAGAAAGATGCACCAAGATAGAAGGAGCAAAGAATCTTTCAAAAAAAGTGCATCTAAGTCATTTTTAGCTTTACCGATGAAGAAATGTAAAGAGGAATTTAGTCGAGCCACTTCAGCACCGAAAAGATCGGGAAAGAGTAGACCAAGACAATCTAATTTTAGGGCATCCAATAGACCTACTGTTAGCGTGAGTAGTGTGCAAAATACCCCAAGGCCTAAATGCCAACATTGTGGAAGAAGTCACCCCGGTGTATGTAGAGGTAAGTTAGGGGCTTGTTTTAAATGTGGGACCACTACCACTTTATTCGAGATTGTCCCCAACTACAAATAGAAGAAGTGGAATAGAAAGAGAAAAGGACAACTCCTCCTCAAAAAGGAAGACGTTCTGGTCAGAGCAGTACTACAGGGGCAACTCATTCGGGTATGAAAGATACTGCTAGTCAATCAGAAGCTAGGGCCCCTGCTCGTACCTATGCCATTTGAGCAAGAGAAGAAATGACAGCTCCGAACGTAATTGCTGGTACTTTCTATCTCTATGATGTTCCTGTGTATGCTTTAATAGACCCTGGGTCTACACATTCATATATTTGCAATATGTTAGCATCTGAAAAGAATTTATTTGTTGAGCCTATTGATTATGATGTACAAGTTACAAATCCATTAGGCCAAAGTGTGGTAGTTAATTTAATATGTTATAACTGTCCACTGAAAATTAAGGGTTGTGATTTCCCCGTTAATTTGATGTTGTTACCCTTTCGGGAATTTGACATTATCTTGGGCATGGACTAGTTAATGAAACATGATTCAGTAGTGAATTATCGAGAAAAACGAATCAGTTTTGAAATGTCAAATAGGAGATATCATTTTGGTTGAGTCTGGGAATTTGGACGATACTGTTAGAATGATTTCATCTTTTTCTACCTAAAAATTATTGCATAAAGGAAATGAGGCATACTTAGCCTATATTCTTAATACTCGGGGTTCTGAATCAAAGTTAGAGCAATTGGCTATTGTGAATGAATTTACTGATGTGTTTCTTGAGGAATTACTAGGGTTACCACCTGATAGAGAAGTCGAATTTGTGATAGATGTGCTTCCGGGAACAACTCCCATATCAGTGACACCGTATAGGATGGACCCAGCAGAATTAAAAGAGTTGAAGACACAATTACAAGAGTTGTTAAACAAAGGGTTTATTAGACCGAGTATGTCGCCATGGGGTGCACATGTTTTATTTGTGAAAAATAAGGACGGTTCATTAAGATTATGTATAGATTACAGGTAGTTGAATAAAGTAATGATTAAAAATAAATATCTTTTGCCTCGTATTAATGATTTATTCGATCAGATGAAGGGTGCTGCAGTAATTTCAAAGAAAGATCTTAGATTCGGGTATTATCAGTTAAAAGTAAAAAAATATGATATACAGAAAATAGCTTTCAGAACTCGGTATGGCTATTATGAGTTCTTAGTCATGCCATTCGATTTAACCAATGCCCCTTCTGCTTTTATGGATTTAACGAATCGAATTTTTCAGTCTTATCTGGATAAAATTGCGGTTGTGTTCATTGACGATATACTAGTTTATTCAATGACAAAATCTGAGCATGCTCAGCACTTGAGAGTTGTGTTACAGATTTTAAGGGAAAAACAGTTATATGCAAAATTTAGTAAATGTGAATTTTGGCTTCACGAAGTGGGATTCTTGGGTCACATTGTGTCGGCTGATGGTATACGAGTAGATCCAAATAAGGTGGCAATGATGATTAATTGGAAAACTCCAAAGAATGTTACAGAAGTACGAAGTTTTCTAGGGCTAGCCGGTTATTACCATTGATTTGTGAAAGACTTTTCAATGATTGCTTCACCAATGACCCGGTTACTACAGAAGAATGTTGAATTTGTATGGTCTAATGAGTGTCAATAAAGTTTTGATTAGTTGAAGAAAATGTTGATAGAGGCTCTAGTGTTAACTCAGCCTGAATCAGGTGTGCCATATGTGGTATATAGTGATGCATCTTTGAATGGTTTTGGCTATGTACTATGCAGTTAGGAAAAGCTGTAGCATATGCATTTTGGCAATTGAAACCACATGAGAGGAACTACCCTACACATGATCTTAAGCTAGCTACTATTTTTTTTGCTTTAAAAATTTGGAGACATTACTTATATGGGGAAAAAGGTTATGTGTATACAGACCATAAAATTCTGAAGTATTTAATGTCGCAGAAAGAGCTGAACTTGAGACAGAGACGATGGATAGAGCTATTGAAAGATTACGATCTTGTTATTGACTACCATCCGAGGAATGCAAATGTAGTGACAGATGCACTTAGTCGAAAATCGTCATTACTCGCTCTTCGGGCATTGAATGCTCATTTTTCTGTTAATGAAGATGGTTCTGTGTTAGTAGAATTAAAGGCAAAACCAGTATTCTTTCAACAAATTCGGGAGTTGCAAGATGAAGACCCGAAGTTGGTGTTGAATTGACAAATTGTTCAAGACAACTTAAACTTAGAAAACTCTATTAATGATAGTGGTATGTTATACTGTCGCAATAGAAGTTGTGTTCCGAATAATACAGATTTGAAAAATGATATTTTATCAGAAGCTCATAGTAGCATGTATTCGATTCATCCGGGTAGTACGAAGATGTACTGTGATATGAAGAAAATGTATTTATGGTAAGGTATGAAATGGGAAATTTGTGAATTTGTGGCGAAATGTTTAATCTATCAGTAGGTAAAAGCAACACATCAAGTGCCCACGGGTTTGTTACAACCCGTAATGATTCCGGAATGGAAGTGGGAACATGTGACGATGGATTTTGTATCTGGGTTGCCTGTGACTCCAAAGAAGAAAGATTCGATTTGGGTAATAGTGGACAGATTGACTAAGTCAGCACATTTTATTCTAGAAGAACAGATTTTTCGCTTGAAAAATTAGTGGAATTATATATGATAGAAATTGTGAGATTACATGGAGTACCGACTTCTATTATTTCTGATCGAAATTCGAGGTTTACTTTGAGATTTTGGAGTAAACTACAGGAAGCTTTAGGTACTAAGTTAATATTTAATATAGCTTTTCATCCTCAGACTGACGGGCAATCAGAGCGAGTGATTTAGATTTTAGAAGATATGTTGAGATGTTGTATACTTGAGTTCGGTGGTAGCTGGGAAAGGTATTTACCTTTAGCTGAATTTGCTTATAATAATAGCTATCAAAATAGTATCAAAATGACACCGTTTGAAGCTCTGTATGGAAGAAAATGTAAAACCCCATTGTATTGGTCAGAATTATGTGAATCGAAATTAGTAGGAGTGGATTTGATTCGGGAAACTAAAGAGAAAGTCCAAATTATTCGAGATAGTTTGAAAGCTACTTCCGATCATTAGAAGTCGTACATAAATTTGAAAATAAGAGATTTAGAGCTCTATGTGGGTGATCGTGTGTTCTTGAAAGTTTCATTGTGCAAGAAAGTTCTACGGTTTGGTAGAAAGGGAAAACTTAGTCCACGATTTATCGGGCCGTATGAAGTTATTGAGAGGATCGACCCAGTAGCTTATAGATTGGCTTTGCCTCCGGAACTTGAGAAGATTCATAATATGTTTCAGGTATCTATGTTGAGACGGTATAGATCAGATCCTTCACATGTTATTCCTCATACTGGAATAGAGTTACAATCAGATATGACATATTTGGAGGAACCGGTGAAATTATAACTCGGGAAGTTAAAGAGCTACGGAATAAATGAGTACCATTAGTAAAACTGTTATGGCATCGACATGGATTCGAGGAGGCTACCTAGGAAATGGAGTAATCTATGAGATCACAATATCCGTATTTTTTTTCAGGTATGAAATTTCGAGGACGAAATTTCCTAAGGGGAGGAGAGTTGTAACGGCCGAAATTTCAGTGGTGTCAGAATAGTGATGTGAGGTCACTAAATCCGACATGTGAGTTTAGATATTAGTAAGTAAAAGTTAAGTGTGATTCTAGAAATGTTTTTGAATTAGTGAAATTGTGAATTAAAGGAAATTTTTAGATAAAATAAGATAAAAACGAGGTATCGAGACCTCTAATTCCTAAACTGAGCCATAAATATTTTTAGAAATATTTATGGAATGTTACTAAGTTAGTATTAAAGTTTTGTTAAGAAATTTTAACATTTCGATAGACAATTGAATAAAAAGGACTAAATTGAATCAGATGTAAAATTGTGGGAAGTGATTAAATAGCTTAAATAATAAATAAGAGGGACTTAAAGAGCAATTTGACCCAAAATAAAATGGGCTGGACGTTTAGGTAAATATTAGCTAAGAAATGGTATGAACTAAAGGTAAATTGGTAATTTAGTTGAAATTGAATAGTTAAAAATTGGATTAAATTAGGAAATCTAGAGTTTTCTTCATTTTCTTCATCCTCTCCAGCAAAAACACCATTGAAGGGTTCTTTTAAGATAGTCTCTCATATTTTTGCAACATGTAAGCTCAACTTTTCATTATTTCTTGTAATTTTTGTGTTTTTGAGACTTTTACAACTAGGTCCACTTGTTTAATTGATTAGTTTTTTATTTCATGGGTAATTTTGAAAGTTTCCATGAATAAGTAATGAATGTTTATGATGATTTATCATGGAACTGGGGTTTTAATTTTATTAAATGATGATTTTATGAAGAGATTTTTATTTTTAGGATCTAATTTTGAAAGTTGTTGGAATTAGGGTTTTGTGTTGAAATTTTGAATGTTAAAGGTTCTGAAGTAGTTTATAATGTCTTGATAAAGTGTTATTTGAGAGGAATTAGCTCAATTGATGAATAAATTGAGCAGGATTAAAAAGTTTGGAGCAATAGTGTAATTTCAAAAATTAAAGGGCACAAATTGTGAAGTAGAATAGAATTGAAATAGATACTAATAAAGGAATGGTTTTATAATTATAGATCAAGAAAATGAAGTGAACCGTGAAAATGATAAATTACAAGAATAGTCCCTGAATTTCTATGACTTTTGCAAATTAGCCCAGGTAAGCTCATATGGCTAAATTCAATGTTTGAGTAAAAGTGCAAATTAAGTGGGACGATGGAATTGGGTACTTTCGTTCTGTGTTCAAGATGAATTGACGGAAAAGACCAAGGCTGGACCATGGCAACATGTGACAAGTGCTTCCATATAAGACCATAGCTGTAATAGCCCTAATTTGACCCTAGTCGGGAAGTGGTTTCGGGACCACAAAATCGAGTCGTGAAAATAATTAAATGTTAAATTTCATGTCTATTATATGAGATAATGCATGTGTAAAAGTTTCATGCTTTGATTTGATCATTTGTATGTGAATTTATTAAATAGGACTTATGTGAGACACTTTTGAAATGTGATAGGTTAATTTTATAATGGTCTATTAATGCATGTATTGAAAAGAATGGTTTTGCATGTCAAATTACCCATTTTAGATAGTGGCCGGCCATGTTACTAGTTAATATATAATATATGAATTTTCTATTAGCATTATTCTAATTAAATGGCTTTATATTATAGAATAATAATAATATAAAAAGGGGGAAAATGGGTGAAGAAAACAAAGTGTTCATCTTTGTTTCTTTTAAGCCGAATGTGAAGGAAGAATAGGGGAGAAACACCACTCGGTCATCCTAGGCTTAAGCTAAGGTATAAAGTTTATGTTAATTCTTGAAATTTTAGTTAATTTTTGAGTTAGTTACCAACCTCTTTATTTGACCCATGTTAAATTTTTTATTTTGGGAATGAATAGAGCTTTCGGCCATAGTAGTCAATAAAGAATATGGCTGTTGTTTCATGTTAATTTGGACGAATCATGGTGGATGGGCGTTTGAGCCAAACAAATGATCATATGTATGCATTAGATGCTAAGTGGGAAGAATCAACTATCATGTTGGATGCTGCCGAATATGAACTTGGTTATATTTGAGTAATGTATGTGTTTTGAGTTGACGGAATGAAAAGAATGCTTAAAATGTGTTATAAACAAATTATATGTTAAACTAAGGTTTGCTAAATTACCATTTTTCCTTGCCGAATATGTGCTTAATTAAAGAACAGTTTGTGTTGAATGTTTAAATAATTTAGATAATTATTAATCTAAGTCTAAGCTAGGTAAATTAAATGATTGTGGCTTAATTGTTTTATGGCAAGTGGCTATTATGGTGAAATGCAAATTCGGTCATGGAATTTAATGTATTTCTTATTGAATTTTGATAAATTTTGTTATAAGAAATATTAAGGATGAAATTGAGTTGGCTTGTAATAGCCCAAAATTGGGTCTAGTTGGAACAGAGGTTTCGGGACCACAAAATTTGAGATATAAATAATTATTTTATGATTATTTTGATGTCTATGATATGATTGCATGATTGTGTGAAAATTTCGTGAAGAAATTCTATGCATAAAGTGCTTAATTCGAAGTTAGGGACTAAATTGAATAAGTTGCAAAACTTGCATTCTAGAAGTTTCTAGTATGAAATTGATTTGAAATATTAATTAGGAGGTCTTAAATAGCAATTTGACCAATTTCTAAGTTATGGATAAAAATTGGACATGGACGGAATTTTTGGAAAGTTTAGTAGTAAGGGTATTTTGGTCATTTAGGGGTAAAATGAATTAAAATACAAAATTAAAAGCCAATTTTGCTCATCGTCTTCACCATGGATGTGTATACCAAGGGAGACTCCATGGCTAGGGTTTTCAAGCTTCCCAAGCTCAATTGTAAGTCCGTTCTAACCCCGATTTTCAAGTTCTTTACATTTTTGGAGTCCCGGTAACTTGATTTAGCTTATGCTAGCAATAATTCAACCTAGGGTTCATATTTGGAAAAATACCCATAGGTAAAATTTGTGTATTCTGGTGTTTTATGATACAATATGAGGTTTTAAGTTATGTTAGACAACTTGTGCTACTCGGTTTTAAGTGAAAACGAGCAAAAGGGCTTAATCGGTAAAAATACCTAATAGTCATAAGTATATGTTAGAGTGAGAATTTGATGTTTCCATAGAAGGGAAAAGTGATCATCATGTCATAAAACATAAGAATAAGGGATGAAGTTTAATTCCCGAGCCTAGGGGCAAAAGTGTAAAATGCAAAAGTTTAGGGGCAAAATTGTAATTTTTCCAAAGTTTGAGTTAAGGACTGTTTTGAATAGTACATTAATTAAATAAGTAAAATATGATGTTTTAGATCCCGGAAAACGAGATTTGAACCTAGAATGAGAGAAAAATTGAAAATTGGGAAAGTTGGTAAAATGGCCGTTTTAATATCAAGGTAAGTTCATCTGTATAATAAGCATTAATTTATGCATGTTTCAATGTAAAATTGACATATTTACTATGATCTCCGAGGTGTTGAAAGTATGTAAGTTGGTATGATAATAATACAACAATAATGCTGTAATTTATATTTGAAAGTTAAATTTAGTGAATTAATTGAATTATGTTAAATTAAATGATTATGGTGCCAAGTTTATGAATTGATTTAAAAATATGTCTATGGTACATGAAGTGCATTGAATTATCATACATAAATGTGATTTCTATGATTATGGATATTATGGGAAATTGTAAGTTCATATGATTTTTAATAAGACAATGTGTAATTTAATGTTATTGCGTTGATATTAAATGAGATGTAAGTTTATATGTAAGTAATACATCACTATTACTTGTATTATGATATTTTATAAAAATATTGGAAATATGTTTGTGGATAATTACTTGATTGGTGAAATTGTTGAAAAAGAGAGAGAAATCCCGGTTGAACCTTTGGAAAGATTGGATGATACAGATGGTATATAGCTAGGTCACATGTATAGTGCTGAGTGCACATCATGTGTACAAGAGAGCTACAAGACATTATGATGTAGCTAGGTCGCATGGGTGATACTATGTGTACACCATGTAGACAAGAGAGCTATGGGATATATGTAGCTAGGTCGCATGCGTGGTTCCAAGTGAAGGACACCATGTAGACAAGAGAGCTACGAGATAAATTGGCTAGGTCACATGGGTGGTACTAAGTGTTCACCATGTGTACAAGAGAGCCGAACTATATGATGGGTGGAGCCATGTGCTGAAACCACCAAGTATCGAGGATTGATCCGAAGTGTTCAACGGGAGATTCTCTATGTATTGCTTTGTGAGTTTTGTGATGAATAAGTGCAGGAACTTGGTTATGTGAATGATGTGTTCATTAAGTGACCAGGATGTGGTAAGGTTATAAACAAGTAAGTTATACATGAGGATGATTTGATGGTGACCTTGTGATCATGGGCCTATACTTGTGATGTATGAAATGTGGTGAAAATGATTTGTGATATGTATGTTAAAATGAGGTTAATACAAAGAAAGTGTGAAAGAGTGAATTAGCAATAAAACTGTTTTGGACAGTAGCAGTGACGTGATTTTGAAAAATCGCCAAAAATAGTATAAATTGAATCAGAGACTGAATGAGATATCAAATTAAATCTTAATGAGTCTATTTTCATATAAAAGAAATATAGAAAGCAAAGGAGTTCTATATTTTGAGATATTTAAGTTTTTGTGAGACTGATTCAGAATGATTACGTGATCCCCTGTTCTGGCTTTGGAAAATCACAAAAATTTGGAGAAAAATAATTAGAGGCTCAAAATTATATTTTTTAAAAATCCATAATGAGTCTATTTTCAAGATAAATCAACAAGAACATTATCCGAGTTCTGTACTGTGAGATAATTATTTTTTAGTGAAGAGAGGTCAGAACTGTCAGAAAGTGAAACAGAGGAAATTTTAATGAATAAACTGTACTAATTGGCTAAACCAAAAATTATGAAAATTTTATGGTGGAAATATATGTGAGTCTAGTTTCAGGGGAAATTTACGGATCTTAATTTGGAGCTCTGTAGATCGAATTATAAATAATTAAGTGACTATGACTCGTGTGGATAGTTTGATGTGAACATTTATTAGTAAATTGTGAAATCGTACTTACAAGAATGCTATATACATTAAGGATGTGGAATGGAGAGGAGGAGGAAGAAAATAAATATATGTGGAATACATGGAAACTATGGTATATGAAATATTGATATAATGAAATAAATGATATGTGTTTATAAGAAAACAAAAAGAGAATGTTATGTATCATGACATGTATATATATATATATGACTAGTCTCAATGTAATGCTTGTTGGGTATGGAATTGAATTGAAATGTTTCAGGCAAACATGTTATTCTGCGCATCTGAATCGTGGTATTTTATAAAGATATGATCTAGCTTTAAATATGAATGCTTGATGATTAAGCTGAAGATATTTGGTAAGATGATAATCTTGGTATAAATGTATAAGTGGTACTATAATAAACAAGGTAAAATGAGTATGAGAGACACATGTATGATGACATACAAATGCTATGTTTGTGGTTTAATTGAGGATGTTTAATCATTAAATGAATACCATGTTATATGCTTTTGATTTTGTATAAGTGTCTAAGAGATCAAGGTTGACCAAAGCTTGGAAAATACCTAGGTATATTCCACATAGGCAGAGACACGACCATGTGTCTCAGCCGTGTATGGAACACGACTTTGGGACACAGGCGTGTGGAGCCTTAAAGCATGAAATTTCCAAGATTTTCGTAAGTTCTCAGTTTAGTCCCAAACCCTTTCTAAAGTATGTTTTGGGCTCCGTAGACTCAAATAAAGGACTATGTGTAAGAGAATGAACGCTTTGAAATATGAATAAAATTTTATGGCTCGTATTTTAGTTTAATGTTTGTATGTTTGTCTGGTAACGCCTTGTACCTTAGCCCGGCCTCGGATACGGGTAAGGGGTGTTACATGGCTACTAGTGTTTTGTGTGGAACTTTTAACTAAGTGAGGTGTTCGGCTAGGTCCTTTTGAACAAATGTTTTGGTGTTGGCTATTTAAATGACATTAATTTTTGGTATTAAGTTGAATTGGAAAGTTGATAAATGTGTAAAGATGACTTAGGGCTTATATAAGCATTCAGCATTAGCTAAGGAGTGAGAATTTGATAGATGTATATGTAAATGGGTAGTGTTAATTGAATGTGATTTATTTGGTAATAATCGTAGTGGTTAAACTAGTGTATAAGAAAACAAGCTAAACTATGTGAGTTTTGCTTGTGTATGCGAAACTAGTATAAGTTGAATGATCGGTTATTAGGGTTTTATGATCATTTTGAGTTTGAGTTATAAGTGACTATCATGGCTTGATAAGTTCTTGCCATTTTCGGTTATAAATAAGTACGAAATTTGAATCATGGCATATTTATAAATTATAATACATATTGAATTTGTTATGTGATTGCGGAATGTGAATAATAAGTAAACAATATTGGTTAAGATATTAAACAAATCTATTTGCATTTATTAAGCTCAAGAGCAAGGAGGATCAAAGTTGGATAGGGGAAAAAAAAGCAATAGAGTAGCCAATCTACAACCGTTCGAATATACCAAGGTAAGTCTTTGAGTATTGAAACTTAGCCTATGATTTGATAAAATCATGGTATATAAGCATAATAAATAATTTGTGACCTATTGGTTCTACTTGAATTACGTAGTGGGGTAAATAATTTGTGTATATGACTTGTAGCCAAATGGTTATAGAAATCATGTTGGATAGCGAAACGAAATCGTGTTCTTTGTATGTGGCTATTGAGCCGAAAGTGGAATGGTTGATAACCACGTTGTGCTTGTGTTCAAGTAATGCAAATAAAATGCTAATGTGTTATAATATATATATGTGTGCATGATAATGGAGAATTATATCCGGGCTAAGTCCCGAAGGCATTCGTGCTGGTGTTATATCCGGGCTAAGTCCCGAAGGCATTCGTGCTGATGTTATATTCGGGCTAAGTCTCGAAGGCATTCGTGCTGGGGTTATATCCGGGCTAAGGCCCGAAGGCATTTGTGCTGGTGTTATATCCGGGCTAAAGCCCAAAGGCATTCGTGCTGGTGTTATATCCGGGCTAAGCCCCGAAGGCATTCGTACTGGTATTATATTCGGGCTTAAAGTCCCGCATGCTTTGTGGTGGTGATTGGATTTGGGTTTTAAACCTAGCTGACTTAATGCCGATGATTGGAGTAAGATTATGATTTCGAATGTTCGTAGTAAACTACCATTGAATATGTCAAATACATTAAGTTGATCAGGTATGTATTATATACTTTTATATGTTAGATTGATCGGAATTGAATCATGATTGAGAAATGAGAAGTATATGTGAAAATCTCATATGTGTATGTGTGTATTCGGTTATGGTGAAAGGTTATATGAGATTGATTTGGTGATATACATGTTAAATAATATGAATGCAAGAATGGGTAATAAATCTGCTTGGGATAGCAGCAGTAACGTGATTTCGGAAAATCACCATAAATTGTGGGAGTTGAGTTAGAAGTTGAATAAATTATGTCATGAAATCTTAATGAGTCTAGTTTCTTATAAAAGAAACTTTGTGAGCAAAATAATTGCCAATAATGAGATATTTGAAGTGGCGTGGAATAGAGTCAAAATGACTTCGAGGTCCCCTATTTTGTTTTCAGAAAATCATTATAAATGGTACAAAAATGGTTATAAGATAAAATTTATATCCTTAGACTCCTTAATTAGTCTTGTTTCGAATGAAATAAACGATAACATATTTCGACTTCTGTATAATGAGAAAATTGATTCGTAGTGAAGAGTGGTCAGAATAGTCAAACAGTGAAATAGGGGAAACTTCAATAAAAATCTGGTATTGATTGGTCAAACCAAGAATTCTGAAAATTTGATGGATGGAATATATATGAGTTTAATTTCAGGAAAAATTAATGGTACTTGATTTGAAGTTTCTTATCTCTAGTTATAAATAATTTAGTGACTGTTGCTCAGGAAGACAGCTTGTAGTGAATTTGTGATTTTGTTGCAAACATGGTTAAAACTTGTTAATGAGATGCTTTTCGAGTTCTTATGATCTTATTTGTGATTTCAATATTTGGTTTTAATTGAGTTCAGATTCAAGTGAGGTGAATTTGCTAAATATGCATTATGTTCATGGATTCTTGGCCAAAATGGCAATTATCTAGGAATGATTTCTTGAAAATTTGAAATAATCGATCTATAAGTAAATTAATTGTTCGCATTGCTTAAAACTTACTAAGCATTGAAGCCTACTCTGTGTTCTCTTTTCCATTTCTTATAGGTTTATACTTTAGCTCGAGTTGGAAGGGCCGGAGATATCATCACACTATTGAGTCATTATGTGAGTTGAGAAGATTGTATATCATCATGGTTTCAGGCATGTATAGGATAGACTATAGGTAGAATGATATTTCGACTTTGTATACATTATAGCCATGCGAACATGGCTTGCTCATTTTGTTTAGAGAAGCCTTATAATTGAACTAATGTGGTGAAATGTTTTAGTTATAACTTGACAGTAGTTAATTTGTTATTAGATATTCGGTTATGTTTTGATAGTGAGTATCTTTGACCTTATAGAAGTTTTGTTCAGTCAAGTAATACCTTATAACCTTATTCCAGCAACGGATACGGGTTAGGAGTGTTACATTTAGTGGTATCAGAGCTATGGTTTAGTCAGTTCTCGGACTAACATAGCAAGTGTAAGAGTCTAACTATACATGCCGTAAGTAAAGTGTGATAGTGTGAGGTCTCCCGGCTCTTATAAATTGTTTTGCTTAGGTAATGATGTGTTCCAACCGAGTTATTATTAATTGATCTGAAATTGATATTGAACTGATTGTAATATATATGTGATATGATGGAATTGAAAAGGTATGAAAAGAATTTTATGATATGTGTGCATCAGTGTAAAGATATGTATGAGATTGTATAAAGTAAATGGTAATGAAAGATCAAATTGGGTAGAACGCAGGGAATGAGTACGATCATTCAATAATGAATTGATGGAAAAGACCATGGTTGGACCATGGGAATACATGAGACAGATAAGCTAGTGTAAGACCTATCAGAAATAGGCATCAACATGGGCAGAGCAAAGTTAGTATAAGACCATAGTTGGACTATGGAATCAAGTAAGCGAGTACTCAAAACCGTAAGACGTTTTTCAATGGGACAAATATTGACAAATGATCAAGACTAAATGTGGAAATTTGATAAGAAATTACTTGGTAATTTGAGTAATAGAAATGAAAGTTTGAATCGTGATAATTTCACTTATGTTTTATTAATACTCACATGAAATAAAGTTGCATGTGAAACTGAGATATGTGAAAATGTGTTTGTAACAAAATGAAAAAAAAATTGAAATGTTTGAATGAAGTGTTTGAATCAAAGTGTGTAATATTATGATGATGAGTGATGAATTTACCTGTGTATTCGAATATGAAACTCCCTTTCGAGGCTTAACGACCTCACCCCCTTACCAGTGATATGATTATAAGGTTTCAATGGAACGAAATAGAACGAGTTTGCAAAGAAAGATTAAAGAGTTAAATAGTGAGATAACGATTAAGTAAGCAAAGTTCAGAATGATTTGGCAATGAATTAAGGCTGGAAGGACTTGTACAATGTCCCGAAGGTTCTTCAGATTGAATATTGTCATTAGTAAAAGAAAGTTGGTCTGGTAATTTAATTCAATCAGATATGATGTATAAGTATGTATCTGTTGGGAATTCTTCCTGAGTGGTTTTCATTAGTGAATGAAATAGAATGGAATTCGAAATGACTAATGAATAGTAAGAGTGTCTGAATTGGATAATTACAGTCAAGTGAATTTCGATGATTTCTTTTGAATATTCTGTATATTTCTTCTTCTCAAGGACACATGTGTGATTGTTCCTTTTTCTGATGAAAATGCTATAAAGTGATAATATTATCTGACTCCGATGTTTAATAAAAGTATTGCTATTTTGATTGGTTTATAATCGGTATCATCGTATTCCTCTGTTTGAGAATTCATTGTAGTATGATCAGAATGAATTCGGGGATAAATTCATATGATGTTATTCTTCTGTTTCTATTCATTTGCATTCCATCTTATAAAAATGTTGAAGAATGTATTATTTCTGTTATAGAGGAGATCTAATAGAATGTATATTTGAAGAGTTACGACATGCACAAAGAAAAGTGGTCTTGAAAAGTTATTATTTGTTAGACAAGACTGATTCAGTTGTGTGGTTTAACTCGGATTATACGTATGATTGAATTTGTTAAAGATTTAGAGACAAATGTTAAAGTTATTATAAAAAGAACTATTCGGCTGATGATTAGAGATGATTGTGGTTGTGTCAGTGTTGCATATTTGACAGTTTCGAGTATTCGAGGGAAAAATTTGAATGTTTCTTGAACCATGGAATAAAAGCAATAAGTGATGTTATAGAAGTGGTTATGAGACAGAATTGATATCCAAACCGAATAAAAAAATTTTATTTGTCTCCTGAAAAAGAAATATCATTGGGTCATGATCGATCTTTTAACAAGGAAGAATCTGTGTCTTCAGTTTTGTATGTACAAAATTCCGATCGACAAAGTTGTTGAGATATTTATAATATAGTCTGCCAATGTGATCTGTCAGTGTGAATTAAAGTTTAGAGATTGTTGGTAAAAAGAGGTACATGTGATGAATGGAAATTTGTGATTTCGAAATTTTTGAAAACGTTTTCAGAATGGAAACTATTTTTTTTTGTTGATAAGATTTTTGGGGACGAAAATCCCTAAGGGGGAGAGTTGTAATAGCCCTAATTTGACCCTAGTTGATAAGTGGTTTCGGGACCACAAAATCGAGTCGTGAAAATAATTAAATGTTAAATTTCATGTCTATTATATGAGATAATGCATGTGTAAAAGTTTCATGCTTTGATTTGATCATTTGTATGTGAATTTATTAAATAGGACTTATGTGAGACACTTTTGAAATGTGATAGGTTAATTTTATAATGGTCTATTAATGCATGTATTGAAAAGAATGGTTTTGCATGTCAAATTACCCATTTTAGATAGTGGCCGGCCATGTTACTAGTTAATATATAATATATGAATTTTCTATTAGCATTATTCTAATTAAATGGCTTTATATTATAGAATAATAATAATATAAAAAAGGGGGAAAATGGGTGAAGAAAACAAAGTGTTCATCTTTGTTTCTTCTAAGCCGAATGTGAAGGAAGAATAGGGGAGAAACACCACTTGGTCATCCTAGGCTTAAACTAATTTATAAAGTTTATGTTAATTCTTGAAATTTTAGTTAATTTTTAAGTTAGTTACCAACCTCTTTATTTGACCCATGTTAAATTTTTTATTTTGGGAATGAATAGAGCTTTCGGCCATAGTAGTCAATAAAGAATATGGTTGTTGTTTCATGTTAATTTGGACGAATCATGGTGGATGCGCGTTTAAGCCAAACAAATTATCATATGTATGCATTAGATGCTAAGTGGGAAGAATCGGCTATCATGTTGGATGCTATTGCCGAATATGAACTTGGTTATATTTGAGTAATGTATGTGTTTTGAGTTGACGGAATGAAAAGAATGCTTAAAATGTGTTATAAACAAATTATATGTTAAACTAAGGTTTGCTAAATTACCATTTTTCCTTGCCGAATATGTGCTTAATTAAAGAACTGTTTGTGTTGAATGTTTAAATAATTTAGATAATTATTAATCTAAGTCTAAGCTAGGTAAATTAAATGATTGTGGCTTAATTGTTTTATGGCAAGTGGCTATTATGGTGAAATGCAAATTCGGTCATGGAATTTAATGTATTTCTTATTGAATTTTGTTAAATTTTGTTATAAGAAATATTAAGGATGAAATTGAGTTGGCTACTAGTGTTTTGTGTGGAACTTTTAACTAAGTGAGGTGTTCGGCTAGGTCCTTTTGAACAAATGTTTTGGTGTTGGCTATTTAAATGACATTAATTTTTGGTATTAAGTTGAATTGGAAAGTTGATAAATGTGTAAAGATGACTTAGGGCTTATATAAGCATTCGGCATTAGCTAAGGAGTGAGAATTTGATAGTTGATGTATATGTAAATGGGTAGGGTTAATTGAATGTGATTTATTTGGTAATAATCGTAGTGGTTAAACTAGTGTATAAGAAAACAAGCTAAACTATGTGAGTTTTGCTTGGGTATGCGAAACTAGTATAATTTGAATGATCGGTTATTAGGGTTTTATGATCATTTTGAGTTTGAGTTATAAGTGACTATCATGGCTTGATAAGTTCTTTCCATTTTCGGTTATAAATGAGTACGAAATTTGAATCATGGCATATTTATAAATTATAATACATATTGAATTTGTTACGTGATTGCCGATTGTGAATAATAAGTAAACAGTATTGGTTAAGATATTAAACAAATCTATTTGCATTTATTAAGCTCAAGAGCAAGGAGGATCAAAGTTGGATAGGGGAAAAGAGAAAGCAATAGAGTAGCCAATCTACAACCATTTGAATATACCAAGGTAAGTCTTTGAGTAATGAAACTTAGCTTATGATTTGATAAAATCATGGTATATAATCATAATAAATAATTTGTGACCTATTGGTTCTACTTGAATTACATAGTGGGATAAATAATTTGTGTATATGACTTGTAGCCGAATGGTTATAGAAATCATGTTGGATAGCGAAACGAAATCGTGTTCTTTGTATGTGGCTATTGAGCTGAAAGTGGAATGGTTGATAACCACATTGTGCTTGTGTTCAAGTAATGCAAATAAAATGCTAATGTGTTATGATATATATATATGTATGCATGATAATGGAGAATTATATCCGGGCTAAGTCCTGAAGGAATTCGTGCTGGTGTTATATCCGGGCTAAGTCTTGAAGGCATTCGTGCTGGGGTTATATCCGGGCTAAGCCCCAAAGGCATTTGTGCTGGTGTTATATCCAGGCTAAACCCCAAAGGCATTCGTGCTGGTGTTATATCCGGGCTAAGCCCCGAAGGCATTCGTGCTGGTATTATATTCGGGCTTAAAGTCCCGCATGCTTTGTGGTGGTGATTGGATTTGGGTTTTAAACCTAGCTGACTTAATGCCGATGATTGGAGTAAGATTATGATTTCGAATGTTCGTAGTAAACTACCATTAAATATGTCAAATACATTAAGTTGATCAGGTATGTATTATATACTTTTATATGTTAGATTGATCGGAATTGAATCATGATTGAGAAATGAGAAGTATATGTGAAAATCTCATATGTGTATGTGTGTATTCAGTTATGGTGAAAGGTTATATGAGATTGATTTGGTGATATACATGTTAAATAATATGAATGCAAGAATGGGTAATAAATCTGCTTGGGATAGCAGCAGTAACGTGACTTCGAAAAATCACCATAAATTGTGGGAGTTGAGTTAGATGCTGAATAAATTATGTCATGAAATCTTAATGAGTCTAGTTTCTTATAAAAGAAACCGTGTGAGCAAAAGAATTTCCAATAATGAGATATTTGAAGTGGCATGGACTAGAGTCAAAATGACTTCGAGGTCCCCTGTTCTGTTTTCAGAAAATCATTATAAATGGTACAAAAATGGTTATAAGATAAAATTTATATACTTAGACTCCTTAATGAGTCTAGTTTCAAATGAAATAAACGATAACATATTTTTACTAGAGTCAAAATGACTTCGAGGTCCCCTGTTCTGTTTTCAGAAAATCATTATAAATGGTACAAAAATTGTTATAAGATAAAATTTATATACTTAGACTCCTTAATGAGTCTAGTTTCAAATGAAATAAACGATAACATATTTTTACTTCTGTATAATGAGAAAATTGATTTGTAGTGAAGAGTGATCACAATAGTCAAACAGTGAAATAGGGGAAACTTCAATAAAAATCTGGTATTGATTGGTCAAACTAAAAATTCTGAAAATTTGATGGATGGTAGATATATGAGTTTAATTTCAGGGAAAATTAACGGAACTTGATTTGGAGTTTCTTATTTCCAGTTATAAATAATTTAGTGACTGTTGCTCAGGAAGACAGCTTGTAGTGAATTTGTGATTTTGTTGCAAACATGGTTAAAACTTGTTAATGAGATGCTTTTCGAGTTCTTATGATCTTATTTGTGATTTCAATATTTGGTTTTAATTGAGTTCAGATTCAAGTGAGGTGAATTTGCTAAATATGCATTATGTTCATGGATACTTGGCCAAAATGGCAATTATCTAGGAATGATTTCTTGAAAAATTGAAATAATCGATCTATAAGTAACTTAATTGTTTGCATTGCTTAAAACTTACTAAGCATTGAAGCTTAATCCGTGTTCTCTTTTCCATTTCTTATAGGTTTATACTTTAGCTCGAGTTGGAAGGGCTAGAGATATCATCATACTATCGAGTCATTATGTGAGTTGAGAAGATTGTATATCATCATGGTTTAAGGCATGTATAGGATAGACTATAGGTAGAATGATATTTCGACTTTGTATACATTATAGCCATGCGAAGATGGCTTGCTCATTTTGTTTAGAGAAGCCTTATAATTGAACTAATGTGGTGAAATGCTTTAGTTATAACTTGATAGTAGTTAATTTGTTATTAGATATTCGGTTATGTTTTGATAGTGAGTATCTTTGACCTTATAGAAGTTTTGTTCAGTCATGTAATACCTCATAACCTTATTCCGGCAACGGATACAGGTTAGGAGTGTTACAATAGCTAGGCTATGGCATCAGTGAGATATATGCTTCTGTGTAAGACCATATATGGGATATGGCATTAGTGTGATTTGTGATCCGTGTAAGACCATGGCTGGGTTTTGGCTTCAAAGTGTGATATGTGACTATGTGCAAGACCGTAGTTTTTTTATGGCATTGTGATAACAAAGTACTCAATTCCTAATTGTTCCCTAAATTGGAAAGGTAAGTGATAAATGGGCCCAATAGAAAAAAATTTGTTATATGTGACATTGAATCCAAATAAGTGAACTTATCATTGATTTTGTGATTGACAGGAGGAATTAGTGAATTGTATAATTTATGATTATTGTTAAAGGATTGGTAAGATTTATTTTCTATGCCTATGAGCTTACTAAGCTTCTATAAGCTTACTTGTGTATGTTTATTTATCTTGTAGATTAATGTATATACATTTGGAGGATTAGATCTACATCTAGGATCACACTATCCAGATTTACTCCGGTAGATTTTGTTGAACAACTTTTTTTATTTATATGGCATGTAAAGGGGTTGATTTGATAATGTAATAGGATGAACGATTAAGTATGTAATATAGTTTGAATGTGTTAGTTATAATAGATAATGCAATATACATGTTTTGGCTTGAATTGGCTGATTTGTTGGACTTTATTGGTATATAAATGTGTTTTTGTGTAGGAAGTTAGTATGAGGGTGAGAGAAGTGGTCTTAAAGGGCCTATTTTCGTCCATATTGGTAGACACACGGGCGTGTGTCCAAGCCGTGTGTATGGGCATGTGATAAGGCCATGTGTCCCCTGCAACTTAAAAATGAGAAATAAAATGTCCAGGTTTAGGCACACGGCCTAGCATACGGGCATGTGGCTTGGCCGTGTGACCCACACGGGCTTTAACATGACCTTGTAGTACAGCCATGTGAAGTCTACACTTAAAATGTAAAATTTAATTATCACACAGCATCGCAACACAAGCGTGTCCTCAGGCCGTGTAACTCTAGTTTCTTCTTAAATGCAAGTCAGAGAGCTCCACGGGCTTGGGACATGGGCGTGTGTGACCACACGGCCTTCCCACACGGGCGTGTCCCTATCCACACGGGTGTGTGGCCCTGTTTCATGATAATTTCTTTTTAAGTTTTCTAAAAGCTCTGAAAGTTCTTAGTTTGGTTTCAATCTAATTCCAACATATATTTTGGGCCTCGTAGGCCCGTCTGTATAAGGGACTTTAAGCACATGTTTGAATAAAAGTTAGTTTGGAATGAAGTTTTATGATCTGGTTTTGGGTGTGTTTAATTGTGTTTAAGTCTGGTAATATCTCGTACCCTGTTCCGGTGTAGAATACGGGTAAGGGGTGTTACAGGTAAATTATATCCGCATCTAACCACTTAATGATTTCTTTCTTTACCATGTCCTCCATGATGGGGTTCAGTCTTCGTTGTCCATCAATCGTCCATTCCTTTCTCACCATCTTCCAAGATGACCTTATGCATGCAAACAGACGGACTAATGTGCATGTAAACAGATGGGCTAATGCCACGAATATTAGCTATGGTCCATCCGGTAGCCTTCTTGAATTGTTTCAATACTAGGATGAGTTTCTCTTCTTACTTTTCTGTCAATTTTGCTGAAACAATCACAAGCAAAGTAAAAGCGTTTCCTAAATAAACATGTTTTAAATGTGAGGGAAGTACCTTCAATTCTAATTTAGGTGGCTCCCCAATTGACACTTTTGGTTGGGCATAATCCCTATTCTCTAACTCAAAGCAGGATTGCGGGTTAAATCGCCTTTAATTAACTTCTAGCAAAGCTAAGTATTCCTCTCCCTCTTTATCACATGGAGGGTCTGATTTCAAAATTTGCTCCAACGAGTCCTCAACGTAGTTGAGTTCCTTTTCCATGATTAATTCCTCTAAATTGGATACTACAGAACAATCATCAAATTTGTCATGAAATCACATAGACTTAAAAACATTAAATGTTACCTGATCGTCCTGAACACGCATAGTAAGCTCGCCCTTCTGTACATCAATAAGGGACCTTCCAATTGCTAGGAAAGGCCTTCCTAGGATGATTGGAACCTCTTTATCTACTTCAAAGTCTAGAATAACAAAGTTAGCAGGGAAAATAAATTTATCTACACGTACCAATACGTCCTCGATTTTTTCTTCTGGAATAAATTTATCTACACGTACCAATACATCCTCAATTTTTCCTTTTGGATGTTCTAAGGATCGATTTGCTAATTGAAGTGTAATCGTAGTAGGTCTAACTTCACCTATCCTAAACTTCCTAAATATGGACATGGGCATTAAGTTGATACTAGCACCTAAATTGAATAATGTCTTACCACAATATGTTACTCCAATGTTGCAAGGTATGGTAAAACATCCAAGATCTTTCAACTTTGGGGGTAGTTTATCTTGAAAATATGCACTGCATTCCTTTTTTAAGGCTACTGTCTCAAATTCTCCAATTCCTCATTTCTTTGATAGGATATCCTTCATGAATTTGACATAATTCAACATTTGTTCAAGTGCTTCTACCATCGGAATGTTGATACGAAGTTGCTTGAGTACATCTAGAAATTTCTTGAGCTGGACTTTCTGCTTCTACTTCTGAAGTCTTTGAAGGTAGGGTGGTGGAAAAATATTTACTTGAACTGGTTGATTCGTCTTCTATGGAAATTCTGCATCTAACAAAGTTGTTAGTTTATCACAATTAAATGGTTCAAAAGTTACCTTATTGAATTTTACAGATTCTGGTTTCGGTGAAACTGGAATTTCAACACTCGGTTGAACTTCCACTGAGTCTTGAGCATTAGCTGACTATAACATACTGACTTAGGGCCTAGTCAGAACAGTGATTTCGAGAACACAAATCCAATGTAGAAATAATTATTTTATGATTATTATGATGTCTACGATGTGAATGTATACTTGTGTGAAAATTTCATGAATAAATTCTATGCCTAAGATGCCCAATTTATTTTTAGGGACTAAATTGAATAAGTTGCAAAACTTTAATTCTAGTAGCTTTTAGCATGGAATTGAGTTGGATTATTAATTAGAGGCCCTTAATTAGTAATTTGACCAAGTTCTAAAATTTTGAACAAAAATGGACATGCATGGATAAAAATTCAAAGTTTAGGAAAAATGGCATTTTGGTCATTTGGTTAATTAAAGAATAAAAAGGCAAAATAAGTCAAAAATTGTGCCCATCTTCCTCCCCCTTAGTCGAAATTCTCAAGGATCCATAGCTAGGGTTTTTCTTCAATTTTCAAGCTTGATTGTAAGTATGTCCTAGCCCCATTTTTAATGTTTTTATGTTTTTAAGGTCCTTAAAGTATGATTTAGCTACTTCTACCATCATTTTGAGCTAGGGTTCATGTTTGAAACTTGACCCATATGTGACATGCTTATATTTTGATGATTAATGGAGGAATATGAAAGTTTGGTGTGTGTTTAGCATCTTTTACCAAGTAGTTTTTCATGGAAACACCTAAAAATGACCTTCTTGTAAAAGTGGTAAATTAGGTGGTTAAAAATCTAATTTGAAGGCAAATGTAGGCTGGTATAAGTATAATACATGTTCGGCTAGGCTTGAGTAACCAAGAAAATGCAAACATTTCATTTTACGAGCCTAGGGACCAAAGTGTAAAAATGTGCAAAGTTAGGGGTAAAAAGGTAATTTTACCATAGAGTGAATTTTCAGACTGAAATTGATGAATGTGATAGATTAATAATTTGAATTGCTTATATAGACTCGGAAAGACCAATATCGGAAGTAGACCGTGGAAAATAAAAGGTTTTAGAATAGTCGGAATTCAAATCCGAAACATCATCCAAGTAAGTTCGTGTATAACTTAATTGAATATGTAAATATGATGATTTTGATTGTTGTGTGGAATGTAAGAATATTGAATTATGTGAAATTATTCATAAGTTAAGAATTGATTAAAAACGGATTGTAATCTGCTTGAATTTTTGAATTCCGATGGATAGGTTACATCTTATACGAAATGGAATCCTGCATGTGTTGCAGAAAGGATTTAGCCCAGACGGGTAATCCTGAAATGAGCCTATCGAGCATATGTTTCAATTGGGATCTAGCCTAAACTGGTAATCCTAATTGACTGGATTTAGCCTAGACTAGTAATCTAGATAAGACTCTATCGGGAATTCTTTGTCATATAAAGGATTTAGCCTGGACTGGTAATTCTGCTGTAGGATACGTGGCTCGAGAGTGTACCAAAAAGGTACTACTAGTTATGGATTGATGGATGAAATATCCATTGGAAATTCATTAATCCAATGGATAATATATATAATACATGAGAAACATGAAGTGGAACGTATACATGATATGATGAGCTCATCCATGCACCTTGGATTATTTGTGACTAACTTGTTGATTGCCTGCATGTGTTTAGGGAAAATTTATCTATAATTGATGGATAGTATGACTTATTGAGATCATGTGTTTAAAATGACCGGTAAGTTTACTTTTTGCTATACAAACTTACTAAGCATGTAATGCTTACCCCGTTTCATTTTCCCTGTCTTTTAGTGCTTGCGGACTCGTGAAGGTTGGAGGGCTGTTGGAGCTTTTATCACACTAACAACAATCTCATTTTGGGTATAAAAGAAATATTCATTTTTATATAATGGCATGTATATGGTAACTTACCTTTTTGTCATATGTGTCTTTTAATTTGGCCAAGTGTGGTCGCTTTTGATGATGGAAAATTCATTTTGTCTGTGGCCATGAGATGAGGCTCATATTTATTATTGGGTTGTAACCCTTACTAATCATGTACGCATGCAATGTGTTCATGTTGATGTGGTTGCTTGTGAATGATGGATGTAAGGTATGGCATGTTTATTTGGTCAATGATCGATGATCAATAAGTATGACCATAATAATGATATAAATGTGTAAAGTTGGAAAGAAGGATATAAAAACCTAGAGGGTATGAATTGGTATGAAAATATTAAGAGATGCATGTAAAAAAATTGAGATAGTGCATGGCGGCATTAGGGGCATAATTTAATCAAGGATATGGATATTGGAGTAATTAAATGTGCTTTGTTGCATGCTGAGAACAAGTATAAGTGAGTGAGTCTTTAAGGATGGAAAAAAGGCTTGAAAAATAGCCTAGAATTTGTTCACACGGTAGACACACGGGCATGTGTCTAGGCCGTGTGTGATACACGGTCTGCCCCATGGGCGTGTTGTTCGGACGTGTGTCCCCTACACCCTAGATATGTAAAACAGAATGCCCAGTAGTAAACAAATAGGTAGAGACATGGTCGTGTGTTTCAGTCGTGTGAAGGACACGGCCTTAGGACATGGGCGTGTTCCCAGGCCATGTGAAGTCTGCACTTAATTTTGGAATTTAATTCGCCACATGGCCTAAGCACACGGGCGTGTGACTTGGTCGTGTGACCTTATTGGCTTGATGACATCATAGTCAGAGAGTTACATGGGCTGAGGACACGGGCATGTCTCAAGCCACACGGGCGTGTGACTCCTAAAAACATGAAAAATTTTCTAAGTTATCTCGAAATATTGAAAGTCCTCAGTTTAGTTCTGAACCACTCCCAAAGTATGTTTTGGGCCTCATAGGCCCTCATAAGGGACAATTTACATGTGGTTGAAAAGTTTTAAAGTTGGATGAAATTTTATGTTTCGGATCCGTATGTTTGTTTACATTTAAGTCAGATAACGCCTCAAACCCTGTCCCGGCATCAGATACGGGTAAGGGGTGTTACACTGGCTCTTCTTCAATTTCGACAGTGTTGAGCTCTAATGTCCTTCCCCATAATAAACACAGGCTATATTTTCAAAGTGATTAGGTGGTTGAGCTACAAAACTATTAAACCCATTAGTGGTAAATTTTTTAAGCATTGAGGAAATCGAAGATACCTGAGATGCAAGCGAAGTGAGAGCATCCACTTCATGTACTCCAACAACTCGTCTCCCTGATGCTGATAGATTGGTTGGCCTTTAATAATTGTCACTAGCAATTCTCTCAATGATTTCATAAGCTTCGTTATAAGACTTAGAAAGGAGAGCACGATTAGCAGAAGCTTCCACTACCATCCTCGTGTGAGCATTGAAACCATTATAAAACTTCTCAAGTTGGATGCAATAAGGGATTTCATGATGAGGGCACTTTTGTAATAATTCTTTATACCTTTCCGATACCTCACGCAAGGGCTCATCATCCATTTGTTGGAAAGTAATGATCTCGTTCCTCAACTTAGCCTCCATCCTTGGTGGGAAATACTTAACGAGAAATCTTCCTACTAACTCTTGCCATGTAGAAATGGAATTTGGTGGCAATAAGTTCAACCAAGCTTGAGCTCCGTCCCTCAGTGAATATGGGAACAACTTTAATTGTAGTGCATCTTCGGGTACTCCGAGTAACTTCAAAGAATCGCTCACCTTCATAAACAGTCTTAAGTGAAGGTGAGGATCTTTGGCAGGCATTCCAGTAAATTGACCCACTATCTAAAGCATCTAGAACATGACTGGCTTCAGCCCAAATTGTTGTGCCTCAATTTTAGGCCTCATAATACTCAGATTCAGAATATGAAATACTGGCATGGGATACTGTCTTAGAGCTTTATCCCTATCATCAGCAATAAGGATAGGATTTTGGGCAAGGTTTGCTCTGTTTCCTTGATTTGGATTTCGTAGTTCATCTCTTCAGTCCTTCTTTGACTTGCTTGTCTCCTTCATTGTCGAAAAGTTCTTTCAATCTCAAGGTCTACGTGGAGTAAATCGATAATTCGATCAATACTTATAAACATCTGAAACAAACACAGAAAAAATTAATTAAGTTTAAATTGAACAGAAAAATAAAGTAAAATGAAAATTTCACAAATTCACAAATAATTACTTTTAAAACAATCCCCGGCAATGGCACCAAAAACTTGGAACGATGGAAATGTGCAAGTGTACACAATCAAAACTAGTAATAAAGTGACAAGTAAATGTTGAGTTATTGTACCCACAGGGACTGTGAAATGAATTGTTTATGAATGCAATTAAAAATACTTTGGTGAATAAAAAATATTTTAATTTTGAGGAAGTGATTAAAAACTAAAATTTAAATAAGTAAAATAAATAAAATAAAAATAAGATTTCCACTTCACGATTTCAAAAGATAATTTTAATCAAGATGACGTAATTGTGTTAGATTAATTACATTCCTTAACTTATAATTACTAAACTCAAGTTCATGTTGTTACGAATAAATTCACAGCAACTTGGTAATTTGCTAACTACTGCTCATGCGTACCTATTAAATTAACTAATCTCTTGAACATTTTCCAATGTCAATTCAAACAATTAATCAATCTTTATAAGCACATAAAAGATTAAGTGAGGTAACAATGTATTCCTCCCTTGAAACAGTTTAATCACAATAATCTTGCAAGTTATGCAAGGCTAATGTATCATCTAATACTGTCGCTAATTTAACCCTTAGCTACCTTAGAAGATTAAACATGCACTGATTAAGTATTGTGTCAATTAATTACTATTTCAACACAGTTTAATAATTAATTCATTAGTTACCTTACAATTATATTGCAAGAATAACTTAATCATGATTTTACTTAATCAAACAACTTACCAAGGCCTGTAACAACACAAACACAAGTTTAATAACTTAAGTGGACGTGTAACACCCCTTACCCATCACGAAGTCCATTGTGATTCTATCCCATTTCCACTCGGGTACCATCACTAGCTAAAGTAAACCCGAAGGCACTTGGTGTTTTGCTTTTACTTGTTGACATATCAAACCTCTCGATACGAAATCAGAAATATCTCTTTTCATACCTGACCACCAATACAATTTTTTCAAATCTTATACATTTTTGTACGACCTGGATAAACTGATAAACAACCACTGTGTGCCTCGTGTAAACTTTTCTGAATACGTTCATCATTTTTTGATTCTCATACTCTATCCTGGAACATCAAACAATCATCTAAACTAATCCAAAAGTCTGTATCACTACCTGATTCACACTGAGCTCTTTTAGCTTACAATTCACTATCATTTTTCTAAGCTTCACAAATTTGCTGAATAAATACCGGTCTAGCTCTCAACTCGGCCAAAATTGAACCATCATTAGACAGGGTCAATCTTGTATTCATAGCTCTCAAAGTAAACAAGGACTTTCTGCTCAAACCATCTGCGACTACATTCGCCTTTCCCGGATGATAATCAATCACTAGTTCATAATTCTTTAGTAACTCGAGCCATCTTCATTGTTGCAAGTTCAGATCTTTCTGAGTCATCAAATACTTTAAACTCTTATGATCAGTAAAGATATGACATTTCTAACCGTATAAATGACGACGCCAAATTTTAAAGCAAAAATGATAGCAGCCAATTCCAAAACGTACGTCGAATAATTCTTCTCGTCGATTTCAACTGTCTCAAGGCAAAAGCTACCACTCTGTCCTCTTGCATCAACACACAACCCAAACCATTCAATGATGCGTCACTATAAATTACAAATTCTTTTCCCCATTCAGGTTGTACTAAAACCGGTGCCTCAATCAATAATGCTTTCAATTTCTCAAAACTTTGCTTACATTTTTCGGACCATTCAAATTTAACATCTTTTTGCATCAACTTGGTCATAGGAGTAGCAATCATCGAAAATCCTTTGACAAATCGTCGGTAATAACCGGCTAAACCCAAAAAGCTTTTAACTTCAGATACATTCCTTGGTGATTTCCATTCAATAACTTTTGAAATCTTACTTGGATCAACCCGAATACCATCACCTAAAACAATATGTCCTAAAAATCTAATTTCTCAAAGCCAAAACTCACTTTTACTTAATTTAGCAAACAATTTCTTATCTCTCAACGTCTACAATAAAGTTCTCAAGTGCTCGGCATGCTCGGACTCATCTCGAGAATAAATCAAGATGTCATCTATGAACACAACCACAAACTTATCTAAATTCGATCGAAAAATTCTATTCATCAAGCACATAAAAATGGTAGGTGCATTAGTTAGTTTGAAAGGCATAACAAGAAATTCATAGTGCCCATACCTTGTCTTAAAAGCAGTTTTTGGCACATCCAGCTCTTTAACTCTCAGCTGATAGTAGCCAGATCTCAAATCAATCTTCGAGAATACTATTGCTCCTTTCAACTAATCAAACAGGTTATCAATCCTCGACAAAGGATACTTATTCTTTATAGTCACCGTGTTGAGTTTTCGGTAATCGATAAAAAGTCTCATAGATCGGTCTTTCTTCTTTACAAAAAACTCGGTCTCGTAAAACCCTTATCTGTCAACTCTTGCAACTAAGCTTTCAATTCTTTCAATTCAGTCGAAGCCATCTATACGGAGTTGTAACACCCCTCACCCATATGCAATGCTAGAATAGGGTTACGAAGTATTACCGAACTTTCAAAACAATTAAACATCCATTTAGCAAACATTTTCTCAATTCAAATATTCATCATTCAATATCAATCAATTTGTCCCTTATAATAGCGTATGAGGCCTAAAACATGCTTTAAGAGTGATTCGGGACTAAATCAGTAACTCAAGAACTTTCACTAAACTTTGAAAATTTTTCACAAAACATGGGACACACACACGTGTGGCCAGGCCGTGTGTCTCACACAATCACCTGACACGCCCATGTCATAGGCCGTGCCATAGGCCGTGTCAAACCTATAGGGTATACTGACTTATGCCACACGGCCAAGTCACACGCCGGTGTGTGAGGCCGTGTGGAGCATACTGACTTGATTTTAATTTCAACACCAGGGGACACAAGACCGTGTAATATGACCGTGTGTCACACACGGCCAAGACACATGCCCGTGGCTCTACCTGTGTAGACAAAAATAGGATATTTGCAAAGCCATTTTGCCACCCTATTTTTTTTACATACCTGCACAAGCATAAATTGTAACATTTTATAACTCAATAGGGAGCCAATCCATAACATTTCATACTCAATTATATAAACAATAATTCATTCGATAATAGTAACTCATTCATTTAAATAGTACTTCATCCATATAACAGTAATTTATCGTATAACACATAGCTTTTTCACATAAGCAAATAACAGAATTTCTGCCCGTTGAACCTATTAGAATATGGAGGGATACTCGAGTGATATACATTATATATAAATCAGTAATTCAGAGATTCATTATCTTTTCCACTCTTTCGAGCTATGGTCAGTAAGCTCCTCCTGAGCTGATGGACAGTAAGCTCTATTGAGCTTAAACGATAAGCTTTGATGAGCTAAAAACAGTAACCTCTTAAGAGCTGATATATTGGTAAGCTCATATGAGCTATGGTGAGTCTGCAACACATGCAAGATCTCGACCAAAATGGTAACCCTAGTGACATGTCACTCGTATCCTACAAATTCCTACAGCTCAAACGGGGCTCGGTAACCATCAGACTATATCAATAACGCATTTGCATTTCACGTAGATCAATTACTCAATTATATACATTCATTTCAAATAATTACAAGTATTTAAAAATTTCACTCTAATCATACGAACTTACCTCGAGTTGCTCGGATGGAAATTATCAACTATTCGTCCACTTTTCCTTTTCCCTGACCTAATCCCAATCTCGACTTATCTTAATCTATATATTATCAAAATCAGCTTATTTAATCAACTATTTATTCAATTTCATCCAAAACACACATTAGTGCTACTTTACACATTTTCTCCTAAACTTTTACATTTTTACAATTTAGTCCTTATCAAATAAAATTGCAAATTCATGCAACTTAGTACAAACCCATGCTTAGCTGAATTTAATACATGTTACTAGCAGCCCATATTTTCAATTTATTCACACTTTTAACCACCACATTTCACATTTTCACAAATTGATCCCTTTTTGACATTTTTGTCAAAAATCACTTTACAAAAACTATTAATCTAACATTGAACCTTCCAAATCTATCATAATTCATCAAATTACTAAAGCATTCAACAATGGAAACATGATAAATCTTTAACAATTTTGAAATTTAAGGTACGGGCTAGCAAGAATACGAAGCAACGATATCAAAAACGTAAAAATCATTAAAAATTGAGCTAAAACCATACCTTAATCTAGCTTTCAAAGTGACCGAACAGAAAACCTAAAGAATGGCTTTATTTTCTTTCAAATTTTTGGCAACAGAGATGAAGCAAGATGAATAAAATGGCTTTGTTTTATTTAATTTAACCTTATTAAACATATTACCAAATTAACCTTATTAATATAACTTAAAAATCACTTAATGTTTGTCCATCTTTGTCCACTCATAATTAAAATGGTCTAATTACCACTTAAAGACCTTAAATTTAATGTTTTATAACTATTAGATGCTTTAAGCTAATCGAACTGCACTTTTATACTTTACGCAATTTAGTATTTTTTTCTCGAATTAACCATTCAAATAGTAAAATTTCTTTACGAAACTTTCACACAATAATTCTATCATGCTGTAAACTTTAATAAAATAATAAAATATTTATTTTGTCTACAGATTTGTGGTTCTGAAACCACTATTTCAATTGACTAAAAATGGGTTGTTATAGGAGTGATCGATATCGGTGAAGTCTCAGGTACTAAATCAATAGCAAACTCCACTTCTCTGACCGGTGGTAATCCTGGCGACTATTCTGGGAACACATTTGGATATTCACAAACTATCATCACTGATTCAATTTTCAATTCAGACATCTTTGTATTCAACACATAAGCAAGGTAAGCTTCATAACCCAAAAACCCTAAACCCTAAAATCGTAAACACATTTAGGAGCTGATTAGGGAGAGCAGTATTGGCCGAATGGTGGACTCTTGGGGAGCAAGAGTTGGCCGGCCAAGGGTTTGCTTAAGGGGCAAATTTCGGCTAGGTTAAATGCCAAGTATAAATTCGGCATTTAGGGGTAAGTGTGTCGTTTTTCTGACCATCTTTCCTACTCCTCGTTTCTTTTCTTTTTCTCTCCATCTACCTTCTTCTCTTATTTTCTCCATAGCCGAATCCTTCTACCACTCTTCCCTACACCATTTCCTTACTATTATTTTTAAGCTTTATAGCCGAATATCACAAAAGTCGAAATCCCGAAGTTTCATATTGTATGTGCCGAATTCTCCTAGCAAAACCTACTGATCTTTCTTCATCCTTTTTGATCAATTCTTTCTTTTCCTAAACCCCAAACCTCTGTCGAAAAAGCCACTACAAAACCCTCTCCTTTTCTTCACTGTTGCAAAAAGCCGAAAACGCATAGCCTTAGGGACATAGCCGAATTCTAAGATCTCTAAGGGCTCAACTTTTGTTATCATTTGATGTGTTAGATCTGCATTAGAATCGAGTAGGAGTTGATTGGAATCATTGACCTAAGGAACTGGTGGTAAGTTTTCGAACCTAATCTTTATTTCAGGTTTTAGAAAAAGTCGAAACCCCCTAAAGGTTAGGGAGGCTGTCGATTTGGGCTTGTAGCTCTAAGGGTTGTTATAATTGTTTTATTTTGGTAATAGTGTGATATAGAGGCTGTTGATCGAAGGCTTGGACAAGTGGAACGACTAGATCTAAACCTAGTCGCTAATTTCGGCAAAGGTAGGATCGCTAGTGCCTAAGGTGTTTTTGGCCGGATATGGTAAGGGGGTTAATATGTAGTTCATTTTAATAGTTAGATTAACATGTTAGTAATCCAATTGTAGGAAGATCGTGTGTAGATCTCGTCAGCATATCGTCCAAAAAGGTGTGTAACTGACACCTTTTCATAGTCTAGATCGGCAAAAGCCAAAATGCCGAAATGCCGAAAATTGGTATTTTGTGGACTTGCGAGTGTGTGAATGCTCGTGAGGTAAATCGATTAATGTTTTTGGGTAAACTAAAATTTTTAGACTGCAGAGTGCATGATTTCTGTGCCTTCGATATTTTTGGGCTTTATGGGCCAAAATTGGGATAGTGGGCCAACGGGCCCAATTCAGTAAGAACCCTCGGTAAGTGTTTCTGTTAGTACGTGAAAGGTGGGAATATGCATGAAAACCCTTAAAACTAGTAAAATTACTGAAATGCCTTTATAGGTGGACAATTTACAGATTTACCCCTAGGAGTAAAATTACTGATATACCCCTAGGGTTAAGGTTGACCTGAATGCATTTTGACTGTTATTATTTACTGCATGCCATGTTATTATTATCTGATGCATGGGACTGGGATATTGATGGAGGAAGTACTGAAAGTGGCTTGTCCATGTACTAGAGGCTTTGCCTCAACTTACTGATAACTGAGCAGCAATGCTGCAACTGTGGAGTGTAGGGCTGGGTGGGTTGAGCTATTCCCCACATGGAGTGTAGGGCTGGTACGGGTGGAGTTTAGCGGTTGATTATAGGCTGGGTTGGGCTTGCATACACGAATATGTCTGATCTGTTCTGGAATGGGCCTCTGGGCCATACTGTTATCTGAAAATGGGGCTAAGGTCCAGTTTATTGCATTCTGAAAAGGGCTTCGGCCCAATACCTACTGTTATCTGAATGGGCTTAGGTCCAATGGGCTTGAGCTAACTTGGGCTTTGAATGGGTTTTCCTTACACACTGAGTTTTCCAAACTCACCCCTTTCCCTCCCATCCTTGCAGGTGAGCCCTAGTTGGTGGACTTGGAGCTAGGCGAGATTCAGAGTGGCCACGAAGCTCAATTTCTGTTTTTTTTTAAGTTTCGCAATTATTATTTTGACTATTTTATTTCTGGTTTAAGTTGTAATAAGGTCGCTCTTTTTATTTTTTTATTTATTTTGGGTTATTAAATTGGTTAGCTTTAGGGCGCGTTTTATAAAAGTTTTTATTTTCAAAATATCACGATAACCGAGCAAAGCTTCTGTAGTTTAAATGTTTTCAAAAGAGATAAATATTTTAAATAGACTTAAACTTAATTTATTATTCGTGGACAAGTGATAGGCTTAAAGTGTGGCAATGGATGTGTGCATGTCTAGGATTGGATCCGTGAAGAACTTGGTACTTAAGCAGTCCGACAGACTCACCTTCTCTTTCCTGGCTTCCTACCTGGTGCACAGCTTCCTTTCACTTTAACTTAAAACAAAACATTCTTCAAACCCTAAGAAAGATTTTTGGATAAAACATAACTTCTTTAGTAACATTCTCCATCTGACACGCTGAATTTAGCCGTAACATCTGGGCCGAGTTTGGGGTGTTACATTTAGTGGTATCAGAACCCGGTTGCAACAACTCGACTGTGGATCGGGTCCAAAAAGGTTTTCAAAACTTTGAGCCCAAAAAGGGTATTTTTAAAAAATCTGATTTTTGAAAACAAATTTTTTGTTGAAAGAAGATAATTCCCAAACCTGTTTTCTTTAAACCAAAGGTGTGAGAACTGGATTTCAAAAAGGCCTAAATCTTTTGAGTTTGTCTGAAAACTGATGAGGTGGCACACTGAATCCCCAGCACCAAGTCTGTAAGTATCTTTCTATTTTATATACTGAACTGTACTACTGAGCCTTAGAGATAGTACTATAGATAATGTAGCATTAAGGCTACAAAACTGAGACTGTAGGGTAAACTAAGCCCTAGGGAACTGAGACAGTAGCTAAACTGCGGTCGCGCGAGAACAACTCTAAAACTTTATCTGTTCATAAGATATTCTGTAATAAACAGTGGAAACAGTACACTAACGGCATAAAATTCATAATCAGATAAGTCGATATGAGTACGAGAGCTACTCGGGGAAGAGGCCGTGGTCGAGGCCGAGGTAGTACTCAAGCTAGATCTTCGTCTTCTGAACACATACCAGCTGGAGTGGCACGACCACCGCCGATGGATGAAAATGGGTCGTATGATCGGGCCGCGGGGGACGACGCTTTGTCCCAGGCCATGTTAAGAGTTTTGGAAAGGGTGGTCGGAGCTAATGTCGGGCCCATGAGTAGGGGGTCCATTTCTGAGCGGCTCCGGGCCAACGGAGCGGAGGTTTTTAGGGGTATATCTGGAGTAGCCCCAAATGTGGTTTAGTACTGGCTGGAAGCCACGGAGCGGATTATGGATGACCTGGACTGCTCAGTGGAACAGAAGTTAAAAGGGGCAGTGTCATTACTGCGGGATGAGGCGTATCAGTGGTGGATCACTGTGAGAGTGGGTACCCCAGCTGAAAGGGTAACTTGGGAGTTGTTCAAGCAGTCCTTCAAGGTGAAATATGTCGGAGCTAGCTATATGGATGCACGAAGAAAGGAATTCCTGAACCTGACCCAGGGTAGTAAGACCGTTGCAGAATATGAGGCAGAGTTTCTGCGATTGAGCCGGTACGCTAGTGGCATTGTCTCCACCGAATATGAGCGCAGTGTTCATTTTGATGATGGCCTCAGGGATGAACTAAGGGTGTTCATAGCTCCGCAGAGAGAGCTCAATTTTGCTGCACTGGTAGAGAAAGCTAAGATAGCCAAAGAGGTGAAGCAAGCCAAACGAAAGAACCGCGACAGGGATCAAAATCGATTCAGGAGGGATGCTAGACCAGCTGGTGCTGCAAACCGAAATGTTAAGAGAGCTAGGATGGAGGAACCAGTTCGAGTAGTTTCGGTGAACACAGTTAGACCACAAGCTTGTGGAGATTGTGGTAGAATGCATCTGGGGGAATGCTGGAAGCGTTCTGGGGCTTGTCTTCATTGTGGATCAAAGGAACATAGGATCAGGGATTGTCCTAGGAGGCCAGCTCAAACTCAAGTGGCTGAACAAGGGGCTGTGCAACCTGTCCAACCAGCGCGAGGTGGACCGCCACCGCCGAGAGGCCGTGGCCAAGGTCGCGGTGGCAATAGTCGTGGACGTGGGGCACCTGGCAGGGGTACTGTTAATGCTGAGGCTCGTCAGCCAACTTTGGTATATGCTGCTCGTCGCCGTGAGGAGGGTGACACACTTGATGTCATAACTGGTACGTTTTTTATCTCTGACGTACCTTATACTGCTCTGATAGATGTAGGGTCAACTCATTCGTATGTTGCATGTGACATTTCTGGGGCATTGGGTGTTCACTTTGAGGAGACTGTGTGTGGGGTAACTGTGATAAGTCTTTTAGGTCACTCGGTTAAAATAGAGAAACTCTTTAGGGAGGTGCCTGTAGAGACTCAAGGTACGATTTTCTGTGGAGACTTGATGGAGTTACCGTTCAGAGAATTCGATTTGATCCTAGGGATGGATTTATTGACCAAGCATAGGGCAATGCTGGATTGTGCAGCTAAGAGGATGGTGTTAAGGACTGTTGAGGATGAAGAGGTAATGATTATTGGAGAACGAAGAGATTACTTGTCCAATATGGTATCGGCTTTGAGGGCTAAGAAGCTGATGCGTAAAGGATGCGAGGCATATTTGGCTTTTGTAAGCCAAGTTGAAACTGAGGATCTGACTGTGGAGACCGTCAGAACTGTTAGGGAATTCCGGGATGTTTTCCCAGAAGAGCTTCCTAGATTACCTCCGAATCGGGAAGTTGAATTTGGAATCGATTTGCTGCCTGGAACAGCTATAGTATCCATTGCACCCTATAGGATGGCACCGAAGGAGTTAGTGGAACTAAAAGCTCAAATCCAAGAGTTGTTGTATAGAGGCTTCATTAGACCTAGTGTGTCTCCATGGGGAGCACCGGTCCTGTTTGTGAAGAAAAAGGATGGGACGATGCGCATGTGCATCGATTATTGCCAGTTGAACAAACTGACGATAAAGAACAAATACCCACTGCCAAGAATTGATGATTTATTTGACCAACCTAGAGGAGCTTCGGTATTTTCCAAGATTGACCTTTGATATGGATACCATTAGCTAAGGGTAAAGGAAGTGGATATTTATAAGACAGCATTCAGAACTCGATATGGTAATTACGAGTTCCTGGTTATGTCGTTTGGGTTGACAAACGCACCTGCCGCTTTCATGGATTTGATGAATCGGGTATTCCAACCTTACTTGGACCGATTCGTGGTAGTTTTCATCGATAATATTCTGGTATATTCGAAAATCGAGAAGCATGAGGAGCATCTACGTATTGTGCTGCAAGTGCTGAGAGAGAAGCAACTGTATACGAAGTTTAGTAAGTGTGAATTCTGGTTGCGAGAAGTGGCTTTTCTAGGTCATGTGGTTTCTGTTGAAGGAATTAGAGTGGATCCTCAGAAAATTGAGGCAATTCTGGGATGGAAACCACCGAAGTCAGTATCGAAAATTCAGAGTTTTTTGGGTTTGGCAGGCTATTACCGAAGGTTCGTAGAGGGATTTTCTCTGATTGCTGCACCATTGACGAAACTGTTAAGGAAAGGGGTAGAATTTGTCTGGACTGAGAAACAGCAAAAAGCTTTTGACCATTTGAAAAAGGTATTGACTGAAACACCAGTGTTGATTCAACCGGAGTCTGGGAAGGACTTCACTGTGTACAGCGATGCATCGCATGTGGGGTTAGGATGTGTACTGATGCAAGAGGGTAAGGTGGTCGCTTATGCTTCGCGACAACTTAAGCCTCATGAAGTGAACTACCCTACGCACGACTTAGAGCTAACAGCAGTGATCTACGCGTTGAAAATCTGGAGACATTACTTATATGGAGAAAAGTGTATCATATACACAGACCATAAGAGCCTAAAGTATCTGTTGACTCAGAAGGAGTTAAACCTTAGGCAACGAAGATGGGTAGAGTTGCTTAAGGATTATGACTGTTCGATTGAGTACCACCCAGGTAAGGCTAACGTGGTGGCTGATGCGTTGAGTCGAAGGGTTGTTACTGATTTGAGAGCCTTGTTTGCACGTTTGAGTCTGTTCGATGATGGAAGTCTGTTGGTAGAATTGCAAGTAAGGCCTACTTGGACTGAGTAGATTAAAGAAAAATAGTTGAAGGATGATTCGTTAGTTCTTCGGTTTTGGCAAGTTGAGAATAGTGAGAATGAGGATTTTGGACTGAACACTGACGGAGTTCTGTGCTTTCGTGGAAGAGTTTGTATTCCGAAAGACCCTGAATTGAGGCGGTTTATTTTAAAGGAGGCTCATGGTGGACCCTGTGCCATGCATCTTGGAGGGAATAAGTTATATCGAGATCTATGAGAGGTGTACTGGTGGCCTGGACTGAAACGGGAGGTGACTGAATTTGTTGGGAAATGTCTGACGTGCCAGCAAGTTAAGGCCGAGCACCAATTGCCTTCTGGATTACTACAACCGGTGAAAATTCCACTATAGAAGTGGGAGAGAGTAACTATGGACTTTGTGAGTGGACTACCTTTGACATCCACCAAGAAAGATTCTGTGTGGGTAGTTGTGGATAGGTTAACAAAATCTGCACATTTCATACCAGTTTGTACTGATTACTCACTGTAAAAATTGGCCAGGTTGTATGTGGCAGAGATAGTGCGACTGCATGGAGTGCTAGTGTCGATTATTTCTGATCGAGACCCTAGGTTTACATCTCGGTTCTTGCAGAAGTTGCAAGAGGCATTGGGTACACGATTGGATTTCAGTACTGCTTTTCATCCTCAGACGGATGGACAGTCGAAAAGGGTTATTCAAATTTTGGAGGATATGTTAAGAGTTTGTATCATCGATTTTCGTGGTAGTTGGAAGGATTACTTGCCATTGGCGGAGTTTACATACAACAACAGCTACCAAACAAGTATTCAGATGGCTCCATATGAGGCACTTTATGGGCGGAGATGTCATACGCCTACGTGTTAGACGGAGTTGGGTGAACGACAAGTGCTTGGATCGGAGTTAGTGGCAGATACTGAAAGTAAGGTTAAGTTGATAAGAGATCAATTAAAGGAGGCATCAGATAGACAGAAGTCGTATGCGGATCTAAAGCGCAAAGAGATTGAGTTCGTTGTTAGGGATATGGTTTTCTTGAAGGTTTCACCTGGGAAAAAGATCTTGAGGTTCGGCAAGAAAGGCAAATTGAGTCCGCGGTTTATAGGGCCTTATCGGGTTCTTAAACGGGTAGGGCCAGTAGTCAGTTACAATTACCACCGGAGTTGGACAGAATCCATGACGTCTTTCATGTGTCTATGTTGAAGCGATATCGATCGGATCCTTCACATGTTGTGCTAGTGGAGGAGATTGAAGTAAAGACTGATTTGACCTTTGAGGAAGAGCCCGTGCAAATTGTGGATAGAGAGGTTAAAGTTCTAAGAAGGAAGTCGGTTCCATTGGTAAAAGTACTGTAGCGTAATCATGGATTAGAAGACACTATGCGTCAACAATACCCTCAATTATTTGGATCAGCTAAATTTCGAGGCCGAAATTTCTGTAAGGGGGTAGAGTTGTAACGCCCCAATTTTTGGGAATTCTATGGATGTTGGAAAATTTTAAATTTTTGGTGTTCTGTCTGCTTGGCGTAGATTTAATCAGGTTAGTGGGCCTCTAGAAGGACCAAGCTTAAGTTAAAACCCGGTAATTTTAATTAGTTTTGATTCCATAGGAAGAAGGGGTTCTGGTTAATTGGGCTTTTAAGTATTAATTGGGTAAAAATTAAACACAAGGAAGCAGGTGGAAAAGTGGTATGTGACGTCACTGGGGAGGCTATAAAGGTGGCGTGTGGATGCTAGGGAGAACCAAGGTTCAAGTCACAATGAAAGCATATTAAGGGAATTATTTTTATGGTTGGAAAGGGTAAGTAATGGAACTCAAGTGAAAGACTGTCAGGAGGAGTTTAAATTGCTCAAGGGATTGAGTAAGGAGGGGATAAGGGAAAGGATTTAGGACCTAATTAGGGAGAGCAGTATTGGCTGAATGGTGGACTCTTGGGGAGCAAGAGTTGGCCGGCCAAGGGTTTGCTTAAGGGGCAAATTTCAGCTAGGTTAAATGCCAAGTATAAATTTGGCATTTAGGGGTAAGTGTGCCGTTTTTTTTACCATTTTTCCTCCTCTTTTCTTTTCTTTTTCTCTCCATCTACCTTCTTCTCTTCTTTTCTCCATAGCCGAATCCTTCTACCACTCTTCCCTACACCACTTCCTTACTATTATTTTTAAGCTTTATAGCCGAATATCACAAAAGCCGAAATCCTGAAGGTTCATATTGTCTATGCCGAATTCTCCTAGCAAAAACTACTGATCTTTCTTCATCCTTTTTGATCAATTCTTTCTTTTTCTGAACCCCAAACCTCTGTTGACAAAGCCACTACAAAACCCTCACCTTTTCTTCACTGTTGCAAAAAGCCGAAAACGCATAGCCTTAGAGACATAGCCAAATTCTGAGATCTCTAAGGGCTCAACTTTTGTTATCATTTGAGGGGTTAGATCTACATCAGAATCGAGTAGGAGTTAATTGGAATCATTGACCGAAGGAATCGGTGTTAAGTTTTCGACCTAATCTTTATTTCAGGTTTTAGAAAAAGCTGAAACCCCCTAAAGGTTAAGGAGGCTGTCGATTTGGGCTTGTAGCTCTAAAGGTTGTTATAATTGTTTTATTTTGGTAATAGTGTGATCTAGAGGCTGCTGATAAAAGGCTTGGACAAGTGGAACGACTGGATCTAAACCTAGTCGCTACTTTCGGCAAAGGTAGGATCGCTAGTGCCTAAGGTGTTTTTGGCCAGATATGGTAAAAGGGTTAATATGTAGTTCATTTTAATAGTTAGATTAACGTGTTAGTAATCCAATTGTAGGAAGTTCGTGTGTGCATCTCGTCAGCATATCGTCCAAACAGGTGTGTAACTGACACCCTTTCATAGTTTAGATCGACAAAAGCTGAAATGCCGAAATGCCAAAATCGGTATTTTGTGGACTTGTGAGTGTGCGAATACTCGTGAGGTAAATCGATTAATGTTTTTGGGTAAACTACAATGTTTAGACTGCAGAGTGCATGATTTCTGTGCCTTCGATATTTTTGGGCTTTATGGGCCAAAATTGGGATAGTGGGCCAACGGGCCCAATTCGGTAAGAACCCTCGGTAAGTGTTTCTGTTAGTACGTGAAAGGTGAGAATATGCATGAAAACCCTTAAAACTGATAAAATTACTGAAATACCTTTATAGGTGGACAATTTATAGATTTACCCCTAGGAGTAAAATTACTGATATACCCCTAGGGTTAAGGTTGACCTGAATGCATGTTTGACTGTTATTATTTACTGCATGCCATGTTATTATTATCTGATGCATGGGACTGGGATATTGATGGAGGAAGTACTGAAAGTGGCTTGTCCACGTACTAGAGGCTTTGCCTCAACTTACTGATAACTGAGCAGCAATGCTGCAACTGTGGAGTGTAGGGCTGGGTGGGTTGAGCTATTCCCCACATGGAGTGTAGGGCTGGTACGGGTGGAGTTTAGCAGTTGGTTATAGGCTGGGTTGGGCTTGCATACACGAATATGTCTGATCTGTTCTGGAATGGGCCTCTGGGTCATACTGCTATCTGAAAATGGGGCTAAAGTCTAGTTTATTGTATTCTGAAAAGGGCTTCGGCCCAATACCCACTGTTATCTGAATGGGCTTAGGCCCAATGGGCTTAAGCTGACTTGGGCTTTGAATGGGTTTTCCTTACACACTGAGTTTTCCAAACTCACCCATTTCCCTTCCATCCTTGCAGGTGAGCCCTAGTTGCTGGACTTAGAGCTAGGCGGGATTCAGAGTGGCCACGAAGCTCAATTTCTATTTTTTTTTTAAGTTTCATAATTATTATTTTGATTATTTTATTTCTGGTTTAAGTTGTAATAAGGTCTCTCTTTTTATTATTTTATTTATTTTGGGTTATTAAATTGGTTAGCTTTAGGGCGCGTTTTATAAAAGTTTCTTATTTTCAAACTATCACGATAACCGAGCAAAGCTTCCGCAGTGTAAATGTTTTCAAAGGAGATAAATATTTTAAATAGACTTAAATTTAATTTATTATTCGTGGACAAGTGATAGGCTTAAAGTGTGGCAATGAATGTGTGCATGTCTAGGATTGGATCCGTGAAGAGCTTGGTACTTAAACAGTCCGACAGACTCACCTCCTCTTTCCTGGCTTCCTACCTGGTGCACAACTTCCATTCACTTTAACTTAAAACAAAACATTCTTCAAACCCTAAGAAAGATTTTTGGATAAAACATAACTTCTTTAGTAACATTCTCCATGTGACACGCTAAATTCGGCCGTAACGTCTGGGCCGGGTTTGAGGTGTTACAATGACGCATCCTTACGAACACGAATGGCATAAGCTCTAGCAGATGCTCTGGCCTCCGATCTCACAGCTGTAGCTTTCATCACACCTTTACTGCTAGTTCCATTCCCAGTATTTCTCGGTGGCCTACCTCTGTTATTAGTATTACTCGGCCTTGCACTCTGAAATTGTTCTTTCTCAACCATCTCAGGGCAATCTCAGATAAAATGCTCTTGGGAGCTACACTTGAAACAAGCTCGGTCATTCCTTCTACACTCACCGGGATGTCTTCTTCCACAATGCTGATATTCAGGTATGTTAGACCTAACATTACCCACACTTGCCATTGGAGTAGCTTGAGATTTAAAACTCGAACATTGCTTCTCGCGGTCTCTATGCAAATACCTAGCTGATACATTCGAACCAGAATTCATTTCTCTAGATTTCTTTGACTAAGATTGAAATGACTTGCTTATTGGCCTTTTTCTTGCATCTCTAGCCTCGCTCTCGGCTTTTCTTTTCTCTTTACTTAACTCTTCGACTTTGTAAGCTTGTTCAACTAATACAAAAAATTCTTTTAGTTTCAAGATTCCAACTAACAGTCTGATGTCCTCATTCAGCCCATCTTCGAACCTTTTACACATAATAGCCTCGGAGGAAACACACTCTTGGGTGTACTTACTGAGCCTTACAAATTCTCACTCATACTCTGTCACTAACATTCGGCCCTATTTCAGCTCAAGAAATTCTTTACGTTTCTGATCGATGAACCGCTGACTAATATATTTCCTTCGCAATTCCTCTTGAAAGAATTTCCTAGTAACCCTCTCTCTCGATACTACAGATACTAATGTCTTCCACCAGTGATATGCTGTGTCCCTCAATAATGATATCGCACATTTCAAGCATTCTTCGGGTGTACATGATAACTCATCAAATACCCTGATAGCATTCTCAAGCCAGAACTCGGCTCTCTCGGGTCATCATCTACATTAACACTGAATTCCTCAGCTCCTTGCTTTCGTATCTTATCAACCGGAGGCTTGTTCTGTCTTACCAAATCCACACCTTAGGGAACTACGGGAATCATTTGAGGATAAGGAGGGGGTGGAGGATGTTGAGCATTTGAATTTGTTCGAACAAACTCCAAATACGACTCATTTATCATGTGGAGTAAGGCTTCTCTAGCCCCTTCTCCCTGACTAACCGTAGGAGGTCTATTTTCAGATAACGTTGCCCCTTAAGCGGGAGCCATCATCAGCTACTACTCAGTCGGGATCCATTTACTATATAAAAACATAGTTTAAAAATTGTCAGGAGTCACCACACTATCACAGTTCATATATGGCATTTATAGCTAGACTCTTACTCATGCTACGTTAGTCCGAGAATTGCCTAAACTGCAGCTCTGATACCACTAAATGTAACATCCTTTACTAGTATTCAATGCCAGAACAAGGTACGAGGCATTAATGAACTTAAACACAAGCAAACATACATTTTCGAGCCGTAAATTTTTGCCCAAATTAAAACTTTTTGCATTTAATCATAAAGTCCCTACTACGAGCCTACGAGGCCCAAAACATGCTTTGGAAATGGTTCAGGACTAAACCGAGAACTTTAGAAAATTTTACAACACTTAGAAAATTTTTCACTAAACAGGGGTCATGGGACATGCTCGTGTAGGCAGGTCGTGTGGTCACACACACCTGTGTCCCGAACCTGTGTAACTCTCTGTTTGTCACCCAAGAACAAATTGAAATCACACGGCCAAGTCACATGCCTGTGTGCTAGGCCATGTGGTCGATTTAAAATTCATTATTTTTCATTAAATAGATGCAGACTTCACATGCCCATGACACACGCTTGTGCCTGAGGCCGTGTCATCCACACGACTGAGACACACGCCCGTGTCTCTACTTGTGTGCTCAATTCTGGGTATTCTATTTCTCAAAATTAAGGTGCAGGGGATGTACGGCCTAAACACATACCCGTAGGGCAAGCCGTGTGTCACATACGGCCTAGACAAACACCCGTGTGCCTACTCGTGTGGACAAAAAAATAAGGCTATTTACCAAGCCATTTTGCCACCCTCTGTTGCACACACCTACACAACATAGCATAGCACCAATCCAAACATTTACATACAACCAAATCAGCCACAACCAAGACATCATCACATCATTCGCATACTACCATCTACCATACACAATTATCAAATACTTATCAACTCAATCAAGTAAATTCCCACATCCATGAAAAACATCATTATATAAATTACTAATAAAATAGTAGCTAATTTCAAATGGCCTTATACAAAATGATTTAACCAATATAAGCCAACACATTTGGCCAAATCAATTATGACACATAACAAAAAGACCAAGTCCCCTATACATGCCATAACTCAAAATGTTGAACTCATTGGTACCAAAATAATTGTTGATAGTGTGAGTGGGTCTTCGACGGTTTTCAAACCCCGAGCTAGCTTGGTGACACTATAAGACAGGGGAAAGAAATGGGAGAAAGCTATATAGCTTAGTAAGTCCCTATGCAAATAATAAGCATCAATCCATACATTTAACATACAATTTACACAATGAAGATTGGTATTAATTTTATTAAAATCTTATAGTCATAACTTACTCAACCACAACCTTACCAAGGGTTCATCACATATCGAGCTCATTACGCATGAGTTTACATACATACCTATACCAACTCGCAACATAACCATAGTCTTTCACAACTTTGACATTCCTGTTGAACACTCTAAATATTAACAGGTACTCAGAAATCTTGCACATAAGTGCCATATATGTATCCATAGCTACCTTACATCTCATAATACATGTAGGCTCATTTTCGAGCTATTCACGGGCCTGCTCACACAAGCTGTCAATCAGGATATAGCTACACGATGTTGCTTACACAATTTGTTAGGTATCTGCAACATATGCTAGCATACCCAGCCACTGGTAGGACGTATAAGACCAGCACCTGGATCACATAAACTCATGGGTTCCTAGTGACATGTCACTCGTATCCTATTCTATTCCTAAAGCTCAACCGGGAATTCTCGCTTGGCGAAACTTTGTCGAATACGTCTAAAGATTCAGTCACAATTCATACAATATTAAAGCATTTAAGACATAAATATAACAATGTATTATTTACATACGAACTTACCTCGGTACAAAAATAGTAAGGATAGGACCTAATCGTCAAACACGTTGTTTTTCCCCCGATCTAGGTCCAAACCTCAATTTTCTTGATCTATAATAACAAATATAGCTTATTTAATACTCACATTGTTTAATTCAGTCCAAAAATCATATTATGGCAAAATTACATTTTTGTCCCTAATGTTTATCATTTTTACAATTTAGTCCTTAGGCTCGTAAAATGAAATGTATTCAATTTCTTCAAAAACCAAGCCTAGCTGAACCATTTTCATACTCATACCAGCCCACATTTTTTATTTAATCTCACTTTTACTACTCATTTTTGTAACTTTTACAAATAGGTCCTTTTTAATATTTTCATCAAAAATCACCTAGTAAATGTTGTTTATCTAACACCAAACATGCATTTTATACTATTAGACATCAAAATACACAAATATCTAACATGGGTAAAATTTTAAACTTCATCTTTCTTTAAAATTAGTCCTTGAATAAGCTAGATTAGGTTGCAAGGATCTCAAAAATAAGAAAATCATTAAAAACGGAGCTAAAACGGACTTACAATCGAGCTTGGAAGATGTAAAAACCCTAGCTATGTCCTCTCTTGAGAATTTTGGCCATGGGAGAAGAAGATGGACAAAAATTGGCTTTTATTTTGCTTATTAATTCATTTAATTACCAAATGACCAAAATGCCATTTTCTTAAAACACTAAAATTTCTCTTACTCCATGTCCATTTTTGTCCACCAACTTAAGTAATGGTCTAATTATCATCTAAGGACCTCTAACTTAAAATTTCATACCAATTAGACACCTCTAGCTTTTAGAACTCAAGTTTTACACTTTTTTGCAATTTAATCCTTTTTCTTAAATTGAGTGCACAAACGTCAAAATTTTTGAACGAAATTTTTACAAAATCATTCCATAAAACTGTAGATATAAAAATGTAAGAAAAATAATTTTTTCTGCATCGAATTTGTGGTCCCAAAACCACTGTTCCAACTAGGCCCAAAGTCGGGCTCTTATAGGACGAAATGCAATCAACCTAACACGGATTAAATTTAAGCCATATTAATTAAATTAAACCAATCAACATCACAAGTATTCATAGACATGTTCATAACAACAACAATAAAAATTGAAGGATAGGGAACTAGAATCAAATCTGGTGTTTCTCTGAAGCTTGACTAGTTTGCTCTGCTCCTTCTTCTCCACTTGTTCCTGTTGAACTGAGGCTTTTACAAGCACTTGAATGCTGCTACCAATAGTGGTTGAAGGGATCTTTTCCAAGAGGGGAAATCATCAAGGAAATGGAAGGGAAAAAGAAGAACAAACTAAGGGTTTTGAAAAGAGAAAAGTGAAAGAGAAGTGAAGAATGAAAGGATGGGAAGAGTGATTGAAATGAGCAGCCAAGGGGATATTTATAGGTTGGATAAGCTGCTAAAAATGGAAAAAAATTAGCAGCCATAGACTCCACCAATGGCCAGCCACACATGTGGCAAGTTTGAAGCTTTCAGACTTGCTAAATTTATTTAAGGGCAAATCTACAAAGGCTTGAATAGTGGAGGGGTTTGAATGCAATTTCAAGAAAGCTTCAAGGGCTATTTCGCAAGCCAAATAATCAGCTAAATAAGCTGATTGGGTCATCATGTTGGATGATTTTGGGCAACCCAATTGCTCAATTAGATTAATCTCTCGGTTTAGCATAATTGGGCTATTTTTCATAATTTAACTAATAATAATTATTTAACCCAAAATAAATTAGATTAAAATCAAAATTAACTATATTACGAATTAATATTCATAATTTGGACCGTCTCAAGCTGAAAAATTAACTCGCCTCGATGCTTCAAAATCACTTCTCAGTTCTGTGCTTCTAATAGTGTTTGCCGAGCCAATTTTCGCCCTTTGTGCGAATTTGTCGAAAATAAATCAAAATTAATAAAAAAAGTTTTATAAAATTAATTAAAATTCAACATGTTAATAACTTAAGTACAATTTAATTACTTTATAATTATTATATATTTTTTGATAAGAATTACTAAGAAATTGCATGAATTTGAGTTAAAAATGGCATGAAAAAGTGTGTATATTTTGGTGTTTCCACTGGGAACAAATCTTTTTCTCATGAGTGCCTTCATTTCAGCCTATTCCACAGGTCGTTATCCATTCGTCTCCTATTCATGTTTAATTTTCCGACATCGGGACAAGGTACGAGGCATTACCGGACTTAAACATACACATACATACAAAAATCGAGCCATAAAATTTCTTTTAATTCAAAACTTTTCAAAAACATGCATGTCATCCCTTATTTGGGTCTACGAAGCCCAAAACATACATCGGGATTAATTCAGAACTAAACCGAGAACTTTGAGAAGTTTCAAGAAAACTTAGAAAATTTTCTCATGAAACAGGGTCACACGCCCGTGTGGACATAGGGACACGCCCGTGTGCCTTTGGCACGCCCATGTCCTCAGGCCGTGTAACTCTCTGACTATGAAGTCAGCAACTAAATTAAACCACACAGCCAAGCCATATGCCCGTGCGCTAAGGCCATGTCCTCTACACGGTTGAGACACGCGGCCGTGTCTCAGCCCGTGTGGCCAACACTTAGGCTATTTTTCAAGCCTTTATGTTACCCGTAATCCTTTACGTCTTTTATACCCACCAAGGACACATATCATGACATTATTTTAATTAATTAACATCCCATATTAAGACACATTCATAACATTAACATGTTATCGTTCACACATTTCACATACTCATATAATATCAAGTCAAAACACAATAATACCTATTCATTAGCCTTGTTATTTAATGACCACTTTTACCAAATTTTCATAATTGTCATCTTATTTCCATATTACACATTTAATTCATGGCCATGACCATTTCGATTGGTCATAAAGCATTCATCATGCACATAATTCATAACACCAACCATATATGGCCAATAAGCATAATCACATCATCACATCACAAGCATTAGAACATAGCATAGATAGATAAGTTCACAAACCATAATCAATATGAGTCACACTTCATGGTCATATACAAATAACTTAATATAGGCCAATACATTTGGCTAACCACAATAACTCATATAATAAAACTGAGCCGCTATACATGCCACTCACTTGAAAACGCTAACATATGTATCAATACTCCAAAGATGATAGTTTGATAGTGTTGTAATAGCCGAAATTTCAGCGATGTCGAAAATAGTGGTTTGAGACCACCAAATCTGAAAAATGAACTCGTAGATTATATTATTTAATATTTATGAGCCAAATGTAGCTTTTAAAAAAATTTTGAAATAGTAAATTGTGTTTTATAAAGATTTATTTGGCCAAGAAATTAAGAAAAAAAGTATCTAGATCTCAGTATTATAAAACAAGCCATAAATATTTTTATAAATATTTACGGAGTGCCAATAAGCTAGTATTAAAATTTCGTTCGAAAATTTTGACGTTTGGGTGATTAATTAAATAAAAAGGACTAAATTGAAAAAGGTGTAAAAGTTGCTAGAAGAATTAAATAGCTCAATTGTCAAATGAGGAAGGACCTAAAGTGCAAATAAGCCTAAAAGAGATACTTTGGGTGGCACAAGCAGAGAAAAATCAAGAAAATAGAGGAAATAAGGGTAAAATGGAAAAATAACAAAATTTACTAAATAAAAAGGGGACTAGAATGAAATATCTAGAATTCTCTTCATTTCTCTTCATTTTCATCAGCTGAAAAACAACCATGGAAGAGGGTTCAAGCTGGTTTTCATACTCTAGCTTCATGTAAGTTTAATTCTTGCTTTCTCTTTGAAATTTCTAAGCTTTGGACTTTTACAATTGGGTCCAACTTACTTTGTCATTAGTTTTTGATTCCATGGATAACTTTTAAAGTTCCTATGGATGAGTGATGGAAGCATATGATGAATAAATTGAAGCTTTAATTTTGATGTATGATGATTTTATCAAGAAAAATTGATGAAAATTGATTTTAGGACCTAATTATGAAAGAGTTTGGAATTAAGGTCTAATGCTAAAGTTCTAATTTTTAGGGGCTTGAAGTAGTTTAAAATGATATAATAAAGTATTAATTGAGAAAAATTAGCTCAATTTAGGGGTTAATTGAGCAAGGACTGAATTGTATGAACTGTGAAATTTGGGGTAAAATGAAAATCAAAATTTTGTATTAAAACTGTTTTAGACAGCAGCAGTAGTCTAACTTTGAAAAATCACCAAAAATTGTAGAAATCGATTTAGAGAATGAATAAAATACAAAACTAAATCTAATTGAGTCTAGTTTCTTATAGAATAAACTATTTAAGCAATGAAATTATAAATCATGAGATATAATAAATTCTATTACACAAGGTCAGAATGATTTCGGGCTCCCTTGTTCTGAATTTGGAAAATCATAAAAAATTGAAGAAAAATAATTAGGAGCTTAAGTTTATATTTTTAGAATACTGAATGAGTCTATTCTCAATAGAAACAAATGGTAACATTATTTGAATCTCGTACAATGAGATAATTAATTTTTAGTGAAGAAGGGTTGGAACTGTCATATAGCAAAACAAGGGTGACTTTAAAGAATAAAATGAACTTATTAGTTAAACCAAAAATTTTGAAAATTTTATGGTAAGAAGATATGTGAGTCTAGTTTCAGGGAAAATTATCAGATATTAATTGGGGGTTCTGTAACTTAAGATAAAAATAATTTAGTGACTGTAATGCAGATGGACAACTTGAATATTCATATAAGTAAATAGTAAAAATTATAGATAATGTTACTTACAAGTGTGTTATATACATTAAGGATGTTGAATGGAGAGGAGAAGGAGGAAAATATGTGAGTGACTTATGCATAAATTGATCACATGCTCGATTATATTTGGTAAATGTTAAAATTTCTTAAAATGAAAAATGTTATAAATTCATGTTTGAATTAAATGTTATATATGTTAAAGAATAATTTGAATATTTGTATTGCCTAATAAATGAATATCCGATATTGCTTAGTAAATGTCAAGCCAAATATAAAAAAAATATGTTATAAGTGGAAAATGTGTGAAAGAATGTGGTAAGTATTTTCATGATTATTATTGAGCTCATTCACATGAATCTGTCATTTGAAATTGTGATAGACAGGAAGAAATAGTGAATGGCATGCTTATGTATGGTTATATGTATTTATCTGAAACATAAGAAAATGATGATTATATATTTGATATATGGAGACATGAGACTATGATACATGAACATGGAATATATTTTATAAATGTGTCCTTTCATAATTATAGAATTGTGCAACTCAAGTGTAGTATTTGTATAAATATAGTATTTCAAATGATTTGATGAGTAAAGCTCCAATGTGAGATAGTCTGAAATCAAGACAAATTGTTATGAAAGTGTATTTAAAATACATAGATATGATTGTTATAAGTTATGTGAATAAATGATGTGTAAAGGTATATGCATATGAGAAATTTAATGAAAGTTGAGCCCATACATGTTTCTTGATATTTATATAAATTATATGACTAACAATGTGACAAGAATAGGTATTAGGGCTCATGATCAATTCGAATAATTATGCTTTGCATAATTATGTTGAATATAGAGAAGCAGTAAGCTAATTACCATTTTATATGAATTTATTAAATATTACATGTTTACTTTGTTTTCCTTTTTCCCCTAATTAATAATGATTCGATAAGCTCCGGTAATGCCTCGTACCCTGTTCCGATGACGGATACGGGTAGGGGGTGTTACAAGTGTGATACTGCCTCCGACGATCTCCAACCCCGAGCTAACCTGACAATCTAAAATAAATGGAAAGGAGGGAGTAAGCTTCACGCTTAGTAAGTCCATATGAAAATCATAAGCAATATGCCAACATGCTTCTCAAGGTAATACAACCATAATTACACTGTTACTTATATTCTGGTCATGTTGTTTTCTCGAGTCATAGTTACCAATTTATTTATATCTGGAGCTACAGAACTCCAAATTAAGATATGCTAATTTTCCCTGAAACTAGACTCACATATCTTCTTACCATAAAATTTTCAAAATTTTTGGTCTAGCCAAAAAGTACAATTTGTTCCTTAAAGATATCCTTTTTTGACTGTCTGATAGTTCCAACCCTTCTTCACTAAAAATTAATTATCTCATAATACAAGACTCAGATGACATTCTCTTGAAAATAGACTCATTAAGAATTCTAAGCATATAAATTATAACCTATAACTATTTTTGTAACATTTTCAATGAATTTATCAAATTAGAATAGGGGATTTTGAAATCATTCTGACTCTATCTCACATCAATTTAGATATTTCATAGTATGAAACTCCTTTGCTTATACCATTTCTTATATGTGAAACTAGACTCATTAATCTTTAATTTCATATTTTATTCAGCCTCTAACTCAATTTCCACAATTTTTTATGGATTTTCAAAGTCAGACTACAGCTACTGTCCAAAACTGTTTTAGTGTAAATTAATGATGCTACGTTTATCACACCTTAATAATTCATTTTCACCACATTGGTAAAAATACATGTTTATACATCATAATTATAGACCTATAATCATAAGGTCATCACAAAATCATTCTCACAGGCATGACTTACCTATTTACATCATCACCAAATGTGTATCATAAACCGAAATCATTTCTCATGAGTTTGGCATACATACCTGTGTTACTCAACATGCTCATATACTTACTCATATTCATTCCTTATCAACCATACAACATGAATTAGATTCACGTCTCATCAATTTCATGTAAGTGTCTGTACCACTCACAACATAGCTATAAGCTCTATCATTCGATATAAATCATACATCTCCTGTTGAACCATTTGGAATACTATAGGATATTCAATAGCCCCAAACATGGGATAAGATGTCGATGCCATGTCCCAGACATGGTCTTACACTGGCTAGCGCATCAAAGTCGATGCCATGTCCTAGACATGTCTTACACTGACTTTCATATATTGAAGCTGATGTCGTGTCCCAGACAGGTCTTACATTGACACACAACAAGTTGACGCCATGTCCCAGACAGGTCTTACACTAGCTTGTATATCTCGAGGCCGATGCATGCCCCAGACATGTAACAACCCGATTTAGACCCTAATCGGAACGGTGGTTTCGGGACCACGAATCTGAGTCAAAAAAATATTTAAAAATTATTTTTTTGTGTTTATTTTGTGTGAATTTGTATATGTGAAAATTTCGTGCTTTAATTTTATTGTTTGAATGTCTGATTGAATAAAGGACTAAATCGCGTAAAATGAAAATTTGGTGGTTAAATGTGAAAGTACATAATTGTTGTTGTCTTTATTAATGGAGGCACTTATAATGCAATTATACCTTTGGATGTTTGCATGGACACATTCGGTCATAGGAAGGTGAAATATGAATGATTTAAAACAAGGTTAAAATGGTAAATTATGTGATAATAAGTTTATAATATAAAACATATCATAAAAATAAAACAGACATTAGTGCTCATACTTTCTCTCATTGCCAAAATAACAAAATAACGAAAGAAGAGAAAGGCAGCTAGGGTTCGGTTAATTCTAAGCTCAATCAAGGTACGAAACTAGCTCGATTTTTGATAATTTCTACGTTTTTGAGATTGTTGCTTCGAGTATTACAAAGCCCATGCTTGAATTTTTGTTTTTGGTGAATATTTTTAGTTATTCCATTGTTGAAAGCTTGTTATTTTTGTTGTTTTATGATGAAATATGAAAGATATGTTTTAGATTAACATGTTTTGTATTGGAGTTTTTGATGATTTTGAGTAATTAGGACTAAATTGCAAAAATAATAATTTGAGGACTAAAATGTGAAATAAATGAAATATATGGACTTATATGAGTTTGGGTAAAATTCAGCCCAACATGGGTATATTGAAATTTTAAATATTTTGTGTTTTGTGCAATAGGGACTAAATTGCAAAAAGTGTAAATGTCAGGGGTAAAATGGTAATTTGCCCATTTATGTGTTTTTGGATTAAATTGAATGAAAATATGTTTGAATGAGCTTAATTTGAATATGTTTAGATCAAGAACAAAAGAAATCAGATTTGGATCAAGGGAAAACAAAAGTTGTCGACTAGCTGCCTGTTCCGTTTTGTATCGTCCGAGGTAAGTTTATAAGCAAATAGACGTACTTAACTATAATTATGTGCAAATTATAATTGCTGAAATGAAATATGTGATTTTAATTATGCATTGGCCGAATGTGAATATGCTTGAATAATATGTTTCTGAATTCGTTTCGACCGAGTTACGACGTCTGAAAGCCCCGTATGAACCTTAGGAATAGTTAGGATACATATGTCATGACACAGGATTCCGATATATGTGTGTGAGTAAGATCATGGCATCGATATGTGGTTCCGATATATGTGTACGAGTAAGACCTTGTCTGGGATAGTGGCATCGATATGTGACTACATGTAAGACCACGTCTGGGACGTTGGCATTGTACGATATTTGTGATTATCCGAGTGTCCTTTCCAATTCCGAATGGTTCATTGGGCAAAGGTAAATTGAGTTCGAATGTGTAAAACTAGCTATATGCCAGGTATGAATTAACTTGTTTCCTATTTGAGGTAAAGTAAGTAAGTACCTTGGTTATTTGTTGTAAATCTTAAGATGCAAATGAAGAAAATATGTGTATGTGATATGTGTATTTGGCCTTATGAATGAGTAACTTGTATGTAAATCCTTAAATATTTGTATATATGATGTGGTATATTCGGTTACATAACTAATATATGTATATGAAATTATATTGTGACACATGAGCTTATGAAATTGTGAGTATGTGAACTAGGTTGTAATGTTTATTTGGCTTGGTAGTTAAATGATAATATGTAAATTTGGCTATGTAAGCAATCGGACAAGGTGACATATATTAATGAATACATATTTATATATAATATAAACTTATTATGTTTGGATCTAAATGTATTAAGATAATATAATTTGGTTTAGTTAATTAATTTGTTAATAACATTGGGACGTACATTTGCTTATGACTTACTAAGATATGATAGCTTACACATGTGTACATGTTTATTTTGTTTTATAGATTTTGGATTCACGTTACAAGCTCGGGGATCATTAGCAAAGTTCATCACACTATCTACTGCTTCAGTATTTAAATATTTGAACTCGAATTATGGCATGTATAGGCTGGACATATTTTTTTGAAATGTTGGGTTTTGGTCATGTATAATTAAAGCCATGCGAAAATGGCTTAATTTCTAAGCTTGGATTTGTTTATGTTTGGTCATAGTTTAATATATTTTGGCTATTATAAAATATATCATAAATTATATGATATTTTTGTTAAATCTGATATGTATGGGAATTGATTTGATAGTGATGTTAGTTAAAAGGTGTAACCGATTGTGTATTAGTTCACTTTAGAGATTATATATATTATATATGAGTGCTATACTTGACTAAACAAGTTGGTTTGAATAATGCATAGGTTGGTGAATGTGAACTTGCTAAATATATATGTATATACTTGAGTGATACTTGTCACTATAGTTCGGTTATGACTCGAAATGATGGAAACATGAAATGTGATATAGTTAAAGCGATGGATAAGTGTTATGTATTGTTGGTATTATAAGAATAATCTGGTCAATTGTCTTGGTATAAATTTATTCAATGTTAAGAGAGACCCTTATTTTGGGGTAATTTGTGTAATATGCGCATGTACATTATTAGCATGCTTGGCCATGGTATAATTTATTAGAAATACATATGTAATTTGCTTATTAAATTATATGATGTGATTGTATGCTTAAACATGGTTATTATGAATTTTCTATTTAATTAGGACAAGAATGATAATAAGTGATTAAAAGTTAAGATGTCCGAATAATGACTAATATTTTGGTATTAAATAAGTAATTTTAGACATATTAACTAGTATATGTAATAAGTGTACTTTTAAATGGTGTGTGAATAAAATAGTTAAATTTACTAAGGCCAAATGCATATAACCTAATGATTAGATAGTATGTATAATCTTTAATGATTATTCACTTCAAATAAAGTATATAGAAATGCATGTTTATTACCATATAAATGTTTTAATTTGTGTGAAAGTTAAAGGCATGCATGTTTAATTTGCATATGTCCTAAGCCATATAGGTAAGTATTTTAAGATGTGTACTATGGTTCGTTGAGTTATGAGGATATGAACATGATTTGGTAGCTATATGCATAATTACATCAGTGGTATTAGAAATATGTTCAACCATGTTGATAATAGTTTAAGCCGTGCATATAGATACATTATATGTTCTGTTAGTAATAAATCAAATTTGGTTGTGACTCGTATATGCAAGGTGTAAATTGATAATTTTTTAATTATAAATGAATCGGACTTGAATGAATATATATATAAATGTTTGGAATTGTGCCTTAGATCGGAAATGCCTCGTAACCCTGATCCGGTGAAGGATACGAGTTAGGGGTGTTACAGACATGTCTTACACTAGCTCTCGTCTCAATGTCGATGCATGTCCCAGACATGTCTTATACTGGCTCTCATAATGTGGCCAATGCATGTCCCAGACATGTCTTACACTAGCACACATATCACCCAATATCATGGCATGAATATCCAAATCTATTCCTGATGTTCAACCAGGAGTCTTTATTACATTAATTTCTCATCATGCGTACTCATATTCACAATCAAAACAATTTATGCAATATCAATTCAATCACACATCATAACAATATGGTTGCATTATTAACATACAACTTACTTGTTTTAATGGAATGCCATATTCCATCAACATATAATTAAATACAATCATAGCAAAATAGATTTCAAGTATATTAACAATAATATGGATAACATGCTTATTTAGTCACACGGACTTACCTCGAATGCAATTTCCGCTAATTACTCCATTTTAGTCCATAACCTCGTACTTTCCGATTTAAGCTCAAATCTCAATTTTCTTGATCTAACATGATGAAATTCACTCATTTCATCATTACATTAATTAAAACATTATATAATTCACAATTTGGAAAATGACCGTTTTGCCCTTAGACTTTACAAAAATTATGATTTTGCCCTTAGGCTCGTAAATCTATTTTTATCAAATTTTCTCACTACCCAAGCCTAGCGGAATTCCTTTTATACTAGGAGCAGCCCACAATTCTCATTATTACTCATACTTATCACTCATTTTGCCATTATTAATCATTTTGTCATCTTTACAAAATGGTCCATATTAGGTGTTTTCATAAAAATCCTTTCGCAAAAGTTGTTTATTACACAACCAAGATTCATTTTATCCCATTAAAATTTAGCAAACAACATAAATCCTTTCATGAAAAATCCTTAGAATATCAACCATTTCACAAAATAGTCCCCCCATTAGCTAGATTAAGCTTTAGGGGTTCCAAAAACACAAAAATTATCAAGAAAGACCACCAAGAAGACTTACTTGCAAGAGTCTAAGGTTGCTAAAAATTTTGAGCTTCCATGCTTGCTTTCTTAAAGAGAAATCGGTGGAGAAAGAAGGAGAGAGATGAGAAAATGAAAACTTTTCCTATTTGTTTTATTTTATTCAATTTTATCACCTAATTTCCACCAAATGTTGACTTTTCCATTTCTTTGTCTCCCATGGCCGGCCACCTCTCTCAAAATGTCTATTTGCCCTTTAAATACCTTCACAATATGAATCATAGTTAATTTACACATTTAGCTAATAAAACAAGACTTTTTCACTTTATGCGATTTAGTCCTTTTTTTCAATTAAGCTCACAAACGTTAAAATTAACTCACCAAATTTTCATGCACTTATATAATCATGCTATGACACATAAAATAATATTAAAAATAATTTCTTCAGCCTCAGAATAGTGGTTCTGAAACTACTGTTCCAACTAGACCTTAAAGAAATAATAAAATAAATATTTCTACTTCAGATTCGTGGTCCTAAACCACTGTTCTGATTTAACCCAAAAATTGACTGCTACATATGTAATACCCTCACTCAACCCGTTCATCGAATCCGGGTATGGAGTGCCACAAACGGATCAGTTTTGACTAAAATCAAATTGTAAACCTAACAATCTTGGGGACTAACTTTATTAAGTAACAATAAATACTTTTTACAACTGAAATTTAAAATTAAAATAAAAACTTGATATCTTCAATTTCAAACTCTAATGGAACCATTTAATTGCAATATGCCTAACCCTTAGGCGAAGCCTCTGAAGGTGCCCCATTCCTATGTGCATAACACATTACTGTCGATGTTTGTAAAAAAAAAGACACTTTACTTATGATGATCATTGATCTAATACTATCTGAATTGGTCACTCTTCAAGTTCCTTATCTCGGAAATCTGGTAAACATAGGTCAAAAACCTTGTAAGTTCCAATGAACCTAGTGAATTTCTTTATTATATTACTCAAAAATAAACCCCATCTTGGAGGGGGCTTTAAAAAGAAAATAACTAAACACATTACTTCCTATTTTGTTTAGTCGATCCTATTTTGACTGGAGTGTTAGAATTTTGCTCGACTTTTTCCTTTCTTTAATTGTGGATTGATCACTGAGCGTTTGTTACCTGGTCAGCTTGTGACCATTCAACTAATTCTGGTGGATTCTAGATGAGTTATCATCCTTGCAGATTCTCACTTTTCCTTGCACATATCACCTTTTGTCCCATTTTTCCTCACACTTCCTATTATGAATATCTTTTTTAGTTTTATCCTAGCTTGTAAACATACCATGGCTCTAGCGGATAAACTGGCATTCTACTCATAAGGCCTACTAGAAAAGGCCCACACTGCACTAGCGATCTTAACCTTGTTTCATCCTTTCTACTTCTACCCTATACTCTGGTTAAATGTTATTTTCCCCTTTTTAAACCGCACTATTAGGGATGTCTTTCTTTTAAGGCGCGTCAAATATTTCTGCATTGGACCGTTTTAGCCTACAATTTCCAACAGACTATTAACCATTTGAGTTCACATTCCTCTTTATATGATGGTTCCTTATGGAACTAACTCTATATTAGATCTCCCATAATAGGTTTTCCTCAAAGAGAAATAGTCTTGAAAGACATATCTATCACTTGGATTAACCTTTTTAGTACATTTTCCTATTAGTGGGTTTTATCTAACCCCTCTTTGTTATATAGACTATCCGGAGTACTTGTGATCGAATCTCTAGCTTACCAGGTTTCACTACTGGCACGTCATTTCCCAAGTCTGGTTCTTGCTAGGTTACCACCTATATGCCCTGCCGACTTACATGACTACCGTTTTGGCGACTTATTCCCATTTCCACTACTTTTTCCTTGTTCGATGAATTGTTCAGAATTCACTTGCTAATTATAGCTCGCCAACACTGGCATTTTCTTCTAACCATTTTTTCCATATTTGTGATTTTCCATATTATTGTTTTAGTGAACTACCCCGCATTTAATGTCTCGGTAGACTATATATGTTGTCGTAGCCGAGCTACAGTTTTACTTATCAGACTTCATATTTAATATCCTGATGGAATTCCCCGTCTTTTCTGTCCCAGTGGACTGCCTCATTTTTAATCTCCCAATGGACTCTCTATGCTGCCACTGTCGAGCTATGATCTTATAATATACCCCATGTTTAACGTCTTGGCAAACTTTCCCATGTTTAACGTCCTGGTGAACCTTCTATGTTGCCATGGTAGAGCTATGGTCTTACACATCAGGCTCCATGTTTAATGTCGTAGTAGACTATCCTGTGTTTTATGTCCCGATGGACTACCCCATGTTAACTGTCTCGGTGAACTTTATTGGCTCTCATAGCCAAGCTATGGTCTTATACCTTAAACCCCTTTGAGGTGTTGCTCAGAAAGACCCTACCATTGTCACGATGTTACTCTATAAAACCTAAAATCGTCATCACAATGTCGCTCTAGTGAGCTAGTCGATATCATCATATCTAACCTTGAGGCTCAAACATCATTGTGTCCCCTCTGCAAGGCTCAGAGCTTCACACATCACGATTTTTCCATTTCAAACCTGGATGCTCAAACACCGCAATGTCCCTTCCACAAGGCTCGGAGCTTCACACATCATGGCTTGCACCTAGGAATATCGTATGGTGGTAAACGAAAACTCTATTTTTCAAAGCATCCGCCCATTCTTAACTTCATCTATCTCGTCAATACATTTTCCCTCTGTACCCCATAATTTATAAGCACACAAGCACAGGTATATGATCACATGGACATAATAGAATGGAGTAAGCCAAACTTAGATATGTATTACTATAACCATTCTATGCATACTGATGCACTTGCATATACTCAATTTCCTACTCAACCTCATGCATACGTAACATTGTTAAATAATAGATATTATACATCATCATAGAACTCATCTTGGACTCAACATAATTTCATGCCAGCATACAACATTTAACAGTCCGGTTTTGACCCTAATCGGAATAGTGATTTTGGGACCACAAATTCGAGTCTAAAAAATATTTTAATATTATTTTCTGTGTCTGTGATATGTGAATTTATATCTGTGAAATTTCTATGATTTAATTTATCTGTTTCTGTGCTTAATTATGAAAAAAGATTAAATTGCGTAAAGTGTCAAAGTTGAGTGCTAGATGCTAAAGCACCTATTTTGCTTGGCTTTTAAAATAAAAGTCCTTGCATGTCAATTTTATCATTTGTTTTAATGGTGGAAAAAAATGGCCATGTAGTTGGTGAATTTAATGTTATCTCATTAAGGGCAAAATGGTAAAAGGAGATTATAATGCTTATTATAATAAAATGAAAAAAAAGGTGGCTTATTATCATGGATATTAGCCTAAAAATCAGCCAAAGAAAGAAGGGTTTGAAGCTTTTGTACATTCAGCACTTTGGTAGCTAAATTGAGGTATGAAATTTATTCAGTTTTTTATAATTTCTACGTTTCTGTGATCGTTGCTTCGTATTCTTCAAAACCCATGTCTGAATTTCTGTTTCTGTTAAAGATTTCATGAAATTACATTGTTGATATCATGAGTTTTGTGATGTTTTTTGAATGAATTCTAAAGGCTTGGTAGATGGTTCATAAGTTTTGTCTTTGAGTTTTTGATTAAATTGAGCTATTTGGGTTAAATTTTGAAAATGTGGTTTTGAAGGACTAAATTGTGAATTAAACATGTTGTATGGGTTTATATAGAAGCCATGAAAATTTGGCTAGCCCTTGTTGCCAAGAAATTTTGCATATTTGTGATTTTATGAAAAATGGACTAAATTGTCAAACTGTGAAAATGTAAGGGCTAAAATGCAAAGTGCCCTAAATATGTGTATATGGATTATATTGAATGAAATGAATGATTGAATGGTTGAATTTGTATTGTATTGTATTAGATCAAGAACAAAGAAAATCGAACTTAGATTGGGGGAAGTCAAAAATAGTTGAATAGTCGACTCGTTTTATCTGAAATCCGTTCAAGGTAAGTCAAATTACAATTACATGTTAATTGAAATAAATCCTGCTCATATAAACTGTAATCTGTATTGGATGGCCTTGAGTGCCAGATGAATATATTTGGAGTAAAGTAAGATAATATGTTTGTATCTGAAAAGCTCTGTATGTTTCTAAGAAAAGTTGACATCTGTCTGAGACATCGTGTAAGACCATGTCTGGGACACAGGCCTCAATTGAGATTTACGTATAAGACCATGTCTGGGACATCGGCATCGTATCTGATTTCGTGCAAGACCCTATCTAGGACAGAGGCATCGATATTGAATTACATGTAAGACCACGTCTAGGACGTCGGGATTATACTTGTTTATGAGCATCTGTATCGTTTTTGACCCGTCTGATGATAGCGTACGAAATCTAAGATTGAGTATATGAAATGTATAACCTATGCAGGTACGTTTGTATCATACTAAATTTCTGAATATGAAAAACTCTGTCTCTGTGAAATATGTATGGAAATGAAGCATGACATATATGCAAACAAAGGAGCATGGTTAAGTTTATGAATTATTCTATGAAATGGTTATGAATTTTTATGGTTGATTTTTACTTACATGCTTTAGTAGTTAGACTAATTGTATTTGGCTTACTAAGCTCTTTGTAGCTTACTCTTTGTGATTACTGTTTGTTTTTCAGTTATCATAGCTCCTGAAGGCTCGGGGATAATTGAGGATCGTCACCACATTATCGATATCATTTTCGCACTTTTGAAAGTGTAAATATTTTAAAGTATGGCATGTATAGGCTAGAAGGTCTATGTATATAAGTTTTGATGTGTATATATTATGCCATGGGAGTTGGCTAGCAAATGAAATGTTGTATATAGTTTTGGTTTTTGGTTGAAGGTGCCAAATGGTGTATGGTTGTAGTGTTTTATGAACTAAAATGTTTTTGTTATAATGAAGCATGTTATGAGTACGGAATTGGTTGAAAATTTAAGTACAAATGTTGTCTATTATGGCTTGTAGGGATGACCTCTAAAAGGGGTGGCAAATTGGCTTAAATCAAGCCTGCTTGGTGCAACATGGTTAGGGGACACGGGCGTGTCATATGGCCGTAGGCTAAAGTCAGTAGCTAGCTAAGTATCACACGGCCATAGCACACGGGCGTGCTTATTGACTGTGGGTGAAAGTCAGTATGGTTACCCTAGTTTGGCACGGCTGGTTCACATGAATGTGTCTGATGCTCGTGTAAGGTACACGGCCTGGACGCACGAGCGTGTGACCTCAATAGAATTGTAAAATTTTCTATGTTCTAAATTTTATGAATGTATTCGGTTTAGCTCTAACCATTCTTAAACGTATTTTTTAGGTCTCGTAGACCATCTTAAGAGATGATTGCTTATGAAATGATGTTAAATAATATCTGTGATTCTGAATTGGTCTGAAATGTTTTGTCTGTCTGGTAATGCCTCGTAACCCTAATTCGATGTCAGTTACGAGTTAGGGGTGTTACACAACATCCTAGAATTGGAGTATAGAAACACACTTGATGCTTCTTTGCCTCCTCAGCTTAGCCTTTCTATATGCCAGAACTTCCATTCTCCTACCAATAGCTAAGTGTTCTAACCAAAATATAAGTTAAACCCAGCTTTTCAACTTAAAACTCAATTTTTCAAAAACATGCAAAACCGTAAAGAGGTTCTAAAAATTCTTAACTTTATTTTCTTAATCTTACGTGTACCGAAAGACTTAGAACCTTACCAGCTCACAAGATTCTATATTTTTCTAACTCAAACCTCATGATCACTGCTCCATGCAGAGCTTCTAATTGCCTCTTCTTTAGAATAACTAAGGAAGAAGATGAAAAAGAGAGGAAAATGAAATATAATTGAGATGAATCCTTCCTGAGAGTCACTTCTCAGCTATTTATAGCTCTTTGTGCATGATTTTTAACCATATAGAAACCATCCATTGGTAATCATTTTGTCTCTCACTAAGGAACCAGTTGGTTTGAATCCAACCGAATCAGAATTGGATCTCAACCATGTCTAAATCAATTAGTAACTTCTCTTGATTTTTCAGTAGAGGGTGCCAACTTATGGCTTCTTTTAATTTAACCCTTACTTATTCCTAATTTCTAGACTTAAAAAAAACTGGTTGTGACAACACATGTGATTAAGGCTCGAATGATTTATAATTAAGTTCCTATTTTTTTACTGTTAATTATAAACTCATTTAGTCAAAAACTAATTCCACTATAGTATCATGACTAAGCTTTCCTCAATTATATACTATTACGAAAGCTACTCAATCAATGCTCATCCAATGACCTTATCATAAGTTTGTTACCCTCATTGGATATCTTTAATCTCTATGGAATAAATCCGTTCTCCTAATATTATCCTATTTTATCTCAGAGTAACGATTACATTTTCCTTCATGAAAAGTCAGTCGATATCATATAGTAATTAAGTCATTCATCACAAAGACAAATAACTCGTGGACACGTTTACTTTTCATCTATCATGTAATGTCAATGAGAGGATATCATTTACGCATTTCTTGGGCTATGAATTCCACTATTTTGAATGATGTTACATACTACAGAAGTCGTATATCCAATGCATTAGCTTTCAGTTTCTTATCTATTTGAACTTAAGCTTTTAGTTACATCAAAGTATAAGAGTCACACATCATAGTCCATCATCCACTCAGAATTAAGGTATGCCACACTATGAACGTTACAAGTGAATAAATTCACAAATGAATTCAAGATCTATTCTACTTGGGCCTTGTCTGATGTACTTCAAGTGAAGTCAGTCACATCTGTCTCTATCTTCTAAGAGTCATCCGCTCTGACGCCCATGATAAAGCATCTCTCCAGTTGGACTTAATAGACAGCATATTAGTCTTTCAATTGATTTTCTCATTTCCAATTAGACTAAAGACAGTTTAGGTTCATTACTAATATAAGTTGTCTTTCTATATTACGATTCAACCACATACTACCATTTAGTATTAGTTAAACATTAGACAACCAGTGATCTAATCTTTTCTTCTATTTTTCTTTACATGCAAAAACCATATAAGGATAATATACAAAGGGTATTAATGTAATTCATGAATAATATTATTTACCAAACTATTGAAAAAATTACAAGTTTACATAAACGAAAATACTACATTTAGGGCACTAGGTCCAACATGGTTTTCTCAATTTTTAGGGTGGCGATGGTAGTAGAAGGGATTTTTTATGTGGCTACTCTGAGATGTTGGGTGGAATAGAAGGGGATGTGTGCTAGGGCTTAGAGGTTTGTTTGTCTAACTTGACACATCTTAGGCATTGGCTAGTAGAAGCTCTTTGTTTCTTATTCTTTCATTTTCTTATTCTGTTAGCGTTGTAGATCTACAAGTTGTTTTTCTAGAGACCTGATTTCTACTTTTTTTTCCAGACACTGTGAATGTGAATCCTTGGTCTATCCTTAAGATATGTTTGAGTTATTTGTCGAGAGTGATTATTCTCATTTGGATCTCATATATTACATCGTAGAATGTCTGGAAATGATAATCAAAATGTTTGCTAATATGGTTGATCTTGTTTTCAATTCTCTAAAGAATGACATTTGAGGAATTGCATTTTGAGTTTGTCAGTTTAGGATTGCTTCTACTAGCATCACTTTTTTTTGGTTTCCTATTTCATTTTTGTCCGTTGGGTTAGGGGCATTTGGTATGTATCTGTACTGATCTTTGTGATACTCTTTCAATGGTGGAAACTTGGTTTCGTACTGGGTTCTGGTTGGATCATACAGACTTGGGGAGTCTGTAGCTTTTACTTCTTCTTTTGCAGTTTTGGTTCATCTGAATGAGGTGTTTCTTGTTGTGCTCACGGAGGTGGCATGTATTATACCCCATACTCATATTTGCCACTATCTTATCCAAGTGGTGCAACTGAGTGGTCTCCATCAAGGTATATTCTATAAAATGATTTTTCAAAAAAACATTTGCTTTTGCTTTTCTTCTTTTTCTTCTTTGGTCTGATAGGTTCATAATCTGCAGTGAGGCTATCTTCATAGCATCCATCACAATCGCAATTGATATCCCATATATAGTGTCTAGCTTTGGGATCTTTGAAGTAGTATATTGGCCTTCTGTTAACTCTAAAGTTGTAGATGATGTTGTTCATTAAATAGGGGTCTTCGACGTATTTTGATTGAAACATTTTGAACTACACATTTTGAGTTGTGAATGTTGGTTGCACCATGAATTGTGTAGTAAAAATTGAGGGTGTGGCATTTTCTTTGTCTTTCTCGTCATGCTTTAACTATATGGCCATTATTTTGTCTACATTTGAGCTGAATGTGGCTTTCTTCAATTGGATTGGTTTTGTATTCTCATGGAAGTTTTCGTATTTGGTCATCTATGATAAAGGATACAACGAGATTTTTTTTTCTTTTGTAACCACTATAGGGGCATGCATACAAGTAACTTAGTTATCTTGCATGTCATTCTTCATTGGGATGGCCTTATCAATTGCATGGCCATAGACTTTGTAAGCCATCTAATAGTGAAGGGTCGTATCGTTAGTTGCGCTTACCATCTCTGTTCTAGCTATCTAAGTGAATTCGAATTTCTTTCAATTCAAGGGATAAAAATGGTATGCATAAAAATCCAAACTTGGGCTTTGAGGCATTTGAGTATGTTGGATCTTTGAGCACTATATTGTAGTTAGAGAAAAACATCAAGTAAACCATCCTTGAGTTAAAAAATGTCTCGACAATACCTATATATGCATGTTCATAATTTAAGTATCTCAAGTCTAAGAGAGCTATTCTAGAAAAGATCGGTCGTCGTTCACTGCCATGATAGCTTAGGGCTAGTTTTACTGCACCAAAGTGTATGTGGGTGTACCCATACTTGGCCCATTACTACAAAAATTCTGAAAGAATTTCTATGGTGACAAAGAATTCTATTGTGCCTGTTGGGAGAATTCACTGGTCAAACTTTGTTGACTGGATGTATTCTTTCGGTACTTAAGGTTTTGAACGTCCAAGTGATTTGATGAAAGATCCTGAAGGTTTTTCAAAAGCTTTATAAAGGTTTAAGAGAGCTAGATAGGAATTTTCTATCTGGCTTGATTCAAGAATATGGTAATTTTGTACTAGTAATCTAATATATTTGTTGTGGTTTTCCTAAGAGGAGTAAAAAGTAAATTAAAATATGACCAGACTAATGTAGAGGAACTTGAAGGCATGATAGCTAAAATTTATTTTTTCCATTGTTGAGAAAGTCTCTTGGCTACTTTTTCCTGTACGGTATCTTAGTTGAAAATCATGCTAGTGTAATATGAATTACACACGTATATTCCCGTGATACTTAATATCACTCATGCTTACACATGCATATTTTTGTCATATTTAGTACATGCGTTTCAACTGTGATCATTTGTTTCTAGGGGTGAGTAAAACTCAATTCGATTCGAAAAAATAAAAAAAAATCAAATTTCAAATTATTCAAATCTATTTAATCAAGTTAATTGAATCTATTCGAATTTATTTTTCGAATTTCGAGTTCGAATCAAGTTAAATTTTTGAATTCGAATAAACTAAATATCAAACCCTTTTACTTTCCTTCCCCCTAAACCCTTTTACTCCCCCCTCCCCCCCAAAAAAAACAATTTTACTTCCCCTCAAACCCCCTCCAAAACTTTTTTCCTTTTATTCCCCCAAACTTTTACTTCCCCTAAAAAGTTTTACTTCCCCCTAAACTCCCAAAACTTTTTTTCCACATTTGTCTACTATTTATATTATTGAATTAAATTTTACATTTTGTAATATTTATTGTATTGAATTGTTTAATCATGTTGAATATTTATCAAATTTTGTTAAAATTAGATTATTAATGATGCCATAAAATATTCATATTAAAATTTTCTATTGGTATCAATTTCACATTTTATCTTTAAAATAAATTTTATTAAAAAATTACAGTTTTTACATTTAATATATTTTTTAATTTCAAAATACATGGTGACAAGAATCATAATATTATTAAAGCAACTAAGCAAATAAAAAAACTAACTCGTATATGAAATTAAAAAATAAATTATGAGGGGATGAAAGTTAATAATTTTGATTACGGTAGGTAACAGCAACTATAAGACCTAAGTCATTTTTTATTTAACTTGAACGAAAATATTTGATACGATTCAAATTTCATCTCACTCGACTCGATTCAAAATAATTTCAAATCAAGTTAAGATGATATAATAAAATTCATCAACTCAATTAAGTCAAAATTTTCTCCATCAAACTAATATTAGTAATTGTTATCAAACTAATATTAGTAATTGTTACGGGGCTCCTAGTTGATTTCAAAATTGCGAGGTCCCCGGGCCTTTGATACCGTAGCAAGGTAAAAATTATTAAAATGATAATGTTAATAATAATTAATATATTTTTTTAATTAAAGTTTAAAATTTGAACTCAACGTGAACCGAATTAAAATCTTTAAATAGAATAATTTCATTCTTGCAATTAACACCCCCTACCCTCAAAATAATCGAAAACGGTTGTAGTGAAACAAACACACTACACAATATTTTGTTTGGTTGTACAACTTCAGATTGGTACATAAAATTTGAAGGAAATAAGAATACCTATATCAAAAGCGCATATATATATATAGGTAGAGTTCAGTTGAATATCTGAACCTACCTAGACAAGTAAACACTATGGTACACTTAGCATCACACATCATTATACATCTTAGCAATTCAATCCGCAGTAATACATTTTGGCAGGCATCTCAAAATAGTACGACCTGAAGAAGGTTTATAAGTCTTAAAAAATTCCAGATCCTCTTCGAGGGATTCCGCATAACTTTCCAAAATCGAAACTATCTCCTCAAACTGTGGTCGCTTCTCGGGATTGCTTGACCAGCATCGGTTGATGAGATGACTAAACGCAAGCGGACAGGAGGAGGGTACCAGTGGTCTTGCATCCTGCATAAATCCAAGATTTAATAAGATTTGAAGAGAATCAATCATTTTATGCTTATTATTTAGAACAAGATCAAGAGAAAAGAACTCCATTCATCCAACAATCCTGCTCATGACCCTCTGGAAATTCAGGAATGATAATGTTTGAACTCATCATACATGTTAAGCTACAAACTATGTCATAGCACCTCCAGATGCATCTATCTTATGCTGATGCTTAAGTAAAACTAAAAGCACACTTACCTCACACCCTAACATAAAAATGGCAAGATGATATTACTTGGAAACTAGAAACATGCATTTTAATCTGTCACCCATAACAAACTACACCATAGATTCCACGTATATTTTACTCCCAATTTCTTATCAGGTTTCCATATTTAGAGAATTATCAATTTAAATTTATATATTTTGACAACATAAGACACTACATTACGAATTAATAGAGATTAAAAAGGAAACCGCTATACTTAAATTATATAATCACTTAATCCTCAATATTTAATAACATGATAAGGTATCATCAAAATTTACAGGCTTTTATTATGCCTAGTACTTGTCTCTGTTGTTAGCAACACCAATGTGGAGAAAATCAGGATTCGAGAAACACCTGAACGATGAGAAATTATGTAGGTTGCTACCAACTGATCATTGAGCTTATTACCTTGCAATTATATGCACTTGCAACGATTTGGAAAAGGTATACAAAGATCTTTATATCACAGATAGATAATAGAGACTTGCAAACTTGGCCTGTATATCAACCCAAGCACATTAACTGTCCTATATACACCACCTTAAAAAGGTTGCTATTAACATTCTCAACCACCCCCCCCCAAAAAAAAAAAATAAATAAACCCTGTTGATATTGTATAACATGCCTGCTTTCCAAGTGGTTGAAAAGATCACATGAAATTCCCAGTTATTAAAAGGTTCCACTTACAAGTTTAAGCTTAAGACCAGTATGTCAGCAATCAGGATAAAGATACATTTGCCTATCGTACTCACTTCAATGCCAACAGAAAAAATTGATTTTGGATTCTGCATCACTGCCTCCATATTCTTTCACAATGATTACCATCACATAATTATAGGTCCATAGGTCAATGATCAAGTAAGCATCATATGGGTTAAAATGTCAGCATGAACCGCATAAATCAGCCTGAAACAAATAATAAAAAGGGGATAATCCTACAAACTTTTTCCAAATTCTTTTAGGGTCATATCCTCTATCCAGTTGCATGATTTCTTTGCAAACTTAAGAAGGGTTAAAGGCCTAGTTATATTTATATCACTTCATTTAGTATCTAATATTTCTCAACTTCTCTTGCCTTGACATCATGCCATGTCCTAATCATCATACCAGGCTTCATTATTTCATATAGTCATTTCATAAAATTTTTTATTCCAAACTTTCCAAAAACCAGTTCCACAAAGTTAAGACTTAAGCTTTTAATATGGTTTAATTAATAAAATTTTTCACATAATTCAAGAAGTATAACATCATATCTGCATCCTAGCTTAAAACTATCTTCAACTCTGTTCCCTCCAACAACATCACAAGTAGACAATTCACTGAAGCATCACTTTCTGTATAATATTAGATCATTAGCACTTCCATTATGAGAAAAGGGAAAGGGATATCATTGGAATCTTATGTGTAAACTAATCACTTATATTTGAGTTAGATAACTCCTTAATATAAATTATGTTGAATCATCACCATCCAGCTTTGTGTTTCTTATATAATTGACAGATCACAACTAATCGATGACCTTAATATAGACAATAATACCAGAAAGAGCGAGACCAGACAAATAAGACTAGTCATGGGCAAAAGGTAGAGAATCTTAATAACATGGAAGCTTCATACCAAGAATGAGTAGGCACTTTACCTTTTGGCAGACTGCAAATGCAGCCTGTTCTGGAGTCATGTTGTCAAATGGTGTCAAAGCTGTTAAAAGCTCCCAAAGGACTATGCCAAAACTGTAAACATCTACTTTCTTTGTATGATGTTTCTCTTTAATCATTTCAGGTGCCATCCACCGATAAGTACCTGTAAATCCCTTTGCACTACCACACTGAGATTCTAAGCATGAAATACCAAAATCTGCCACCTTCACACACATATCTTCTCCAAGGAGTAAATTTTCTGATTTGAGATCCCTGTGAAGTATTCCTTGTGAATGAAGGTACTGCATCCCACGTGCAATATCAAGAGCTAATTTTAGAGCTAAATTAAGTGGGACTGAATATGGCTCCTGCTGATGCAAATACTTTCTTAATGAGCCACCTGCAAGATACTCGGTGATTATACAGAACACAGGAGGCTTCTTACAAGCTGCAACAAACTGATTGGAAGATAAAGTAACAATTAGTAAATTACTAAGACAATAGAAGCCCCAAGCTTTAAAATACTTAAGATTATCAGTTACTTGTCATGCAAAAAATATTCAGCTTATTATACCGCAATTTATTAGATGATTGTTGGCAATCTGATAGGCAGTGACAGGCATGAGCTCTGTATAGGTTTATTTATGCAATTCAAACCTTCTTTTCATTCTTTTCCAGTATATTGTTTGTTATGCAAGAATGATAAAGAATTTAATTCATTTTAGCTGGTTTTACAATTTGGATGTTAGCACCAAGAAAATCAATGATATAACATTATACATCCCAAAATTCCCCAAGGGAGCATCAGAAAGCCAGATTGATAAATAACTCTTTAGGATAACAACTAATTGCTAGGACAATCATCCGCAGTTGAATTTACCAATATCTAAAACCTGGATACAAGGGGGCTTAAGTAATAACTGCATCATGACTCATGGCTGCACCTCAAGAGATAAAGCACAAATATATGGCCATAAAAGCACACTAGTGGAAGAAATTGCAAACCCACACAATCACAGTAACTGACCTTTAGAGAAGGTCAAAGTGAGAGTAGTACCTGGGGAACTGGTTTGCCTGTTTCCAAATAATCAATTTAAGATAATAAAGAGACACCTCTGGGCATCAGACGCTGGTTATTCTTTTACACTAGCATTCATATCACCAGTATGAACTAATTATGCTACCTTTTGGAAATATCGCGCTATGATGCCAAACTTAGTAAAGAAGACAAGGTTTTATCAGGGCAAGTTGAAGGTATCCACATTCCAATAGTAAGTGAATTCAATGCCACATGTCTCAGACAGGTATGATAAATAAGTCTCAATTAATGCCAATTGAAGAGCTCAACAACATTTATCCCATTCCCTCTAGAAATCAAATAAAATGTTGCAAAATGGTTGGGTGAAAAGGGAGGTCACAAATTTGCACAAAAATGAGGCTACTTCAGCTGTATGTCTTGGTGTCGTTAACTGACTCATCAAAGGCTAAAAACCTTTTAAATTGGAATCTTGTAAAGGGAAAATAAGCATATTCTTCTCTTTTCAAGGTGAAGTAGTTTGATTCCCCCAGCTCAGTCTTATTTCAGAAAAGTTGCTTTCCTACCAGATATGTCACCATCCATTCATTTTTCAACAATCTTTTTCACTAAACTCTTACTTAATATGATATAATGTTACGAATGTGATCAATAAAATCACAAAAGCAGAAGGCAGAGAGCAAATTACTATGTTTCTTTATGTCATCAACATCACATTCTCCTGCCACCCTATCCCCCAATCCCACACACCAAAGAAAGATGCATTATTCAAACATTAAAGGAAAACAATGATCCCTTTTAGCACAAACATAGTGCAGGCAAAAGGATACCAAAGATATATAGAACTTACAGTGATAATATTGGGATGCCTCAAATGAAAAAGCAAAGCCACCTCAGAAATGAACTGCTTCTCAAGAAAGTTAGCTAAATTCTCATCCTCCTCAGGCTGGCTGATAATTTTAATTGCCACATCCCTTTGCTTATATATCCCTCTATAAATCCTACTATGTCTACCTGAAGCAAACTTGTTGCCAATAAGCAACTGTGACATGTCAGCACTCCATTCTTCTCCTTCTCCTATTATCTCACCGCCAGAGGAAACCAAATACTTAGACCAAGAAACTGCTCTTTTGTATTCCCCAAGAGAAAGCCTCCTCTCTGACTTAACATTGTTTGAGATTTGCTTAAACCAGTAAAAATTCTTCATGGATTAGCACCAAAACTCAAAGAAAATCATCAAATCAACCTAATGTAGAACTTGAAAAAGAATAAAGAAGAAAATATATGGGTTATGATTATGAAAAAATATGGATACAAAATATATGGGTTATGATTATGAAAAAATATGGATACTCGTAACTATATAATTCAAACTTCAAGCATCACAATTTGAAATAATTCTTGAGTTTTCAAACAGAAAATTTTGAAAAAAGTAAACAAAAAACTAGAGAAGTTCTTTAGGTGAAAAATGAAGCTTTTTTCTTGTCTTTGTGTCCCCTGAATCGTAAAGCAACCCCTCCATTGTTTTTACAAAGCCTCAACTCAGAGATCAAATGAAAAGAACAAGGGGGACGGCAGGAATTCACCAACAGGAATTTCAATCTTTTTTTTTTAATTTCTTTTTGTAAAAAGAAAAAGGAAGGCTAATTGGCTAAATCAATAATAAGCTTGTTGTTGGTACACTGCAGGTGAAGATGGAAGCCATGGAGAAAACGGAGAACCCTGAAAAGGTAGAAAGTTTTTTTTTTTCTTTTGTTCAGGGCTTGAAAGCGTCAAACAGCTAAACACTATGAGAGAAGAATAAGAAAACGAAAGGAGAATTTCCAAATGAGTCTGACCTTACTGATAATCTTTTACAAAGGAAACGTGAAATTATCAAATTAGCCAAAAGAAAATTGCTTTTCTACTCTTTTTTTTTTTTTCTTTCTTCTATTTACAAATATGATTGGAAAACTTTGGTTCTTAAAGTTTAACAAGTTTTGTTGTTCTGACTTTTGTAATATTTCATTGATAAGCTCATTCATTAAGCTTAACTTTGTTTATTGTTAGGTGAATTAAAATAAATAAAATCAGCTGCTATAGTTAAAATTAATTTTATTTTCTTGCAAATTAAATTATCACACAAATTATCACATTAACATTGTTAAACAGGTTAATAATCAAATTTAGTCAAATAAAAATAAAAATCAAATTGATATGGAGAATTAAATTTATTAATATGCCTTTTTTATCCTTGCTTTTGTTTATAGATTTGATAATTTATATAAATTTATTTGGTAATTAGTATTTTATCATCATGAAAATTTTTGGGAAAAACCATTCATTTTTTTTCTTCTATTTAAATTATGAGCTTATGTTTTATTATTTGTGCATTAAATATTTTCTTGTGAGATAAAATAATTATTAAATAGAATTTCTGAACCGTCGGATGCACTAAGAGCATTGATAATATTCCGATTTTTCTACAGAACAGTAATGAATTATGAATTATCTTATAGAATTATCACTTAATTTGTATAATCTTTAATTTGAAATATCGATGGAGTATCACTAATTCAATTGAAAATTTTTGAAGTTGTAAATTCCAAAGGATTTAATAGCAAAATGTTAGCGATTAAATTAGGAATTTTAAAAGGTGTATATTTTAATAAAACATTTTGGATAAATATTTTTTAATTTTAGAATAACACAAGATAATCATTAATTTTCATAAGATAAATTTGATTCCAAAGAAGATTCAGTATTCAAAGAATTTAACAACTTGGTATTAAACCCAACAAGTTTGGTAATATATGATGTTGTTTTATGCTTTCCTTTCCATTTTGGATGTAACTATTTTATCTTTTTAAAATGTTACTCTTTAATTTATTCAAGATTATTTGTACCGTTGTTATAAAAAAATTATTTTTTTAAAAATTTATAAATAAATTTTCTTAAGGACTTGCTTCATTTTTGGATATGCGGTTTTTAATTATTTCATTTAAAATTACGAAAAAATAAAAATACCTATCAATATAACCCCATATAGAATGAATCCAATATATACGGTAATTACAAAATATTCCATTTAGCTGTCAATGATTACTGTATTGAATCGAATTTTATTGTGATCTATAGAAGAAGTTTAATTTATTCTTAACCATCATATGTAAGTGGATGATTCTTTTGGTAATTTAACTTTAATTTTAACAGTTTCAAACAAATATTTTAGGTCAAATTTGCACATTTAGTCCCTAGACTTTTTCTTTTTAAGCATTTTAATTCTTTTTTTTTCTTTTTCTGTTATTTATGTTCTCTCTTTTTCCCTCTTATCCCTTTCATAACCCTAACCATTACTTGTATTTGAATATTGATTTTAAAATAATTATCAAAATTTAATTGATTGATAACAAATAATGACTTAAACAATGAAGCAGATTCTGGTTGTTAAAAGTCCAATAAGTGAAGAAACAAAGATGTAAATTTTCTGGAATTTTGTTTACCTCCGCAACATCAAAATAAAAGAACACTCATTCTGAAGGGTGCCAGAGGCTGGAACGACGCAGATCTACCAACAATAGTCCTCGGCGGCTGAACTGAGCCAAACTAGGCGGAAGCCGAGAGCCCATGACGCGAGAACGAGTGCGTCCTAGGGAGCAAGCCAAGGAACAGCGATCTCCTCGGCTCGCGGGGGCTAAGGCAGAGTTGAGGGTGCAGCCGAGGAAAGACTTGTGTGTTTTTTAAAGACTAAGGGTTCCTTTGGATGTAAAAGCAGTCATGGTGAGATGGAATTTTGAAGGAATATTCCTTTTCCCTGCACTGTGATGACGTTTGGAGAAACAACGGTGAGGTGCAGCTGAAGAATTGAATCTCACTGCCATCTTCATTTCCAACTGGAGGTAAAACCTCCAGCTTAAACACAGCCAGCAGACTAGTTTTCTTGCAGACAAAAATGCCCATATTTTCATTTATTATTTTACAATTTTATCCTTAAAAGTTAAAGTATTTTCTTTCCCAACCTTATTTGTTTTCAGATTGGGGAAAATCTTCACAGACGTTTTCTTTTTCATTGAGCTTAGGTTCCCTCAATTTTATGCCAGAAATTTACTTCTGCTTACTTCCTCACCAAGAACAGAGATAAATCCTTTGAATATAAGGTAACAACTTTTTCTATCTTTGCTTCTATCGTTCATTTATTTTAATTCAGTGATTCCACCAATTGTTTGAATTATTATTTTCTGTTTACATGATTATCATGCCTGGATTTGATTTAAAAGTTTTATTTTTTTATCCCAACTGAAGAGCTGGAGTTGTTCAATTATCTATTGTATTGATTGGGCTCTTGTGATTTGATGTGTTCTACTTGATTTTATTTCATTGTTTTTAGTTTGAAAGCTAGGATCTTTGGCTGAATAAGACTTGAATTTGAGCATTGAGCTTGGTTTTTAGATATGAAACAAGATTGGGTTGCTTAGACAGGTTCTGTGAACTCTCAATCTCATCATTATCCATAGAACTAAACTTACCTTTTGACAGTAAGGGCTCTGTTTCCCATGCTGCTAGGCTATGGCAACTCATTTTCTGCCAAAGAACAAAAAAAACATCACTAATAAAGTAGTGAGAAAAATGGGGGAAATTGAGAGAGAAAGATGGAGAGTTAACCTATCTACTTAAAACCAACAAAGAGAAATAAATTAGAGATGAAAGAAAAAAATTGCATGACAAGGTTGAATTTAATGAAGTAATTGCTTAAAACATAAATAATATACTGTAAATAAGAATCTAAAAGGTAAAATCCCTTTCTCCTACCCTCATCTGCATCATCTGATGCATTGTTGTTAACAGCAACTGAGCTTTGGATTCCTGAAAACCAAAATAGGATGTAAATCAATCTTCCAAAACTAACATGAATAGCATCCAAAGTCTTGACTTGAGGTTTCAACTTAAAACATTTGCACTTTTACGCACATGCAATTGTCTTAATATCTTCAAGCTACTAGTCTCCAATAACAACTAAAAGCCTCGGTGTAACTATTTGCTGTAGAAAGTCAATGCAGCACTAACCAAACAATACAGGAGTCTGAATATTGGAAAGCAAACCAGAGCTCCAAGGAGTTGCAAAACTTTTAGTCATGCCATATGAAGTAAAGCTAGTTGTTGTACTGGCTGAAGTAAACTTTGCAGTTGTAAGTAAGTACAAAAAGTATAGAAACAAACTGAAATGCTAACCTTGAGCCAAAAAAATGAGTCTAAAATTTTTCATACACAAGCTTTAAGTGCTTAAGCAATGATAACATAATGGAAAGCATATACGAAAAAAAACAAAAGGTACTGAGCCCTTATTGGCAAATTGGGTACATGTATGTATGCATATGCAAGTGCATGTGTCTGTGTACGCATGCATGTTGCAGCAGCTAAACTCTGATCCTTTTTCTAGTCAGTTATTCAACTTCTAAATGGCATAAGAACCAGCAAAGCTTATTCCCATCAAACGAAAGCAAAAGAGATCAATACCCTATGATTTTTCAAGTCATTCTTTGTGTTTTCCCAATTGTTTTTTGGTCATTTCCCCCCTAACTGCTGAAATGCAAAGCCAATTGCTTTTAAATTTTTGCTACCTTGCATGCAATAAGGACTCTGCAAACTTCATTAGCCAATACTAGCCTCTTCAACATCATCAACAAGCAATTAAAATTGAAAGCAAAAGGTAGATAAAATTAAGTACACAAGTAACAGAGAATAAAAGACTTTTAACTCAAATAGTAGATAAACACAAAAGCTATTTTGCATAACTTGTGATTAGAGTACCAATATTCCCTTAGTGTAATGATTTAAGACTTATTGTTAAAAGAGTTATGCATTTCCAATGAAATTAATCACCACTGCTTTTATATAATAAGTGGAATATTACTGTAAAAAATAGACACTAAACAAATTTTCCCTGGAAGAAGAGAAGAACTAAAGACACTCAAATTGTAGACCATGACAGTAAAGATAATTTTTAGTGAGACCAATGATGAAAACTGGAGAAAATTATCTCAAAAATGCAAAAATGAAAGCTAAAAATAACCAAAATATCTTATAAAGTTTTCGGTGAGCTATATAGTTCGGTAATTATTGTCTTTCTACATAGGTCCTCTCCTTCCTCCATCAATAGCATGTCAGCAGTTAGAAAATACTAAAAATCCAATAAACCCAGCTATGCTCAGCAAACAGAGTATGGGACGTGAGTTTAAACATTCCTTTAATTAAAATACACTATAACAACCAATTCTATGAAATTCCACACCAAATACTAAAAATTCAGCAGTTAGAAAATACTAAAAATTATGCTTAATTCAGCAAATTTACAAATAAATATTTAACAACACACTTACAGATACATTAATAAATGCAGCTCATGAAATTAATCAAGAACTAAAACAAATTTTAAAGTGGCTTTAATTGAATAAAATTAATAGACAATACCACATGAAATCATCAAATAATCCCGAAGGTATAAATAAAATCAAAAGTCCCACTATCCAACCATGAACCAAACACCTATGTTTAGCAAAGATAATAAGCAATCATCAAAAATTCATCCATAAATCCTCTAAAGGAGCACTCAAATCAGTTAAGCAGAGACGTGAGAAGACTTAGTGTAATGATTTAAGACTTATTGCTAAAGAGTTATACATTTCCAACGAAATTAATCACCACTGCTTTTATATAATAAGTGGAATATTACTGTAAAGAATAGACACTAAACAAATTTTCCCTGGAAGAAGAGAAGAACTAAAGACACTCAAATTGTAGACTATGACAGTAAAGATAATTTTTAGTGACACCAATGATGAAAACTAGAGAAAATTATCTCAAAAATGCAAAAATAAAAGCTAAAAATAACCAAAATATCTCATAAAGTTTTTTTCAAACTTATAAAAAAAATGCTAGTAAGTACAAAAAGTATAGAAACAACAGTAGCATGAAACCACAAAACAAAGTCCTTTAAAGTCAGAGGTCAATCAATTGATCACTAAAGCCATAAACTTGCAATCAAATACAGTCACAAACTGCACATTCATGACCATGAATACTTCAAATGTCGATGAAAAAAATCAGAAGTTACCATGATGTTTAAAGCATGAGTTAGATAGTCTTGAACACCATCTTGCCAAAGCTCATCAAGGTGATTTTACAATACATACATAGCCTAATCCTAAGTTGTAAAACCATCTTAATAGTTTGCTGAACCAAGTAAAACAGAACTAAGGTTGTGGTTGGGGAGGAGGGCCCTGATGAGCTTATTTAGGATCTTTGAGAATTTTTTCTTTAGTGTTCATCTTATGGCTTTCATCCATTCGTGATGTACTATTCTTATTTTTTATGAAACTATATTATTATATCTAATTATATATTTATGGTCTATTGACATTTAAAATCAAAATAATAATAGATGGTAAAGACACAAAATTTTGTGGAGGGAGATAGTAGCTTAGCAACAAAAGCTGTTTGGGACGATGAGTTGACGTTGATATTTTGTGAACTTTGCGTAAATGAAGTCAATGCTGGCAATAGACCGACAACTCATCTAAACTCAAAGGGATGGGAAAATGTCATTGCTCTTTTTCAAGCAAAAACACAAAAAAATTATGGAAAACCTCAATTGAAAAATAAGTGGGATACATTAAAAAAGGAATGGAGGTTATGGAGGGAGTTGCTTAAGGAATCTACAGGTATTGGATGGTGTCCATTGAAAAAGACGGTCGATGCTACCGAAGAGTGGTGGGCTGAAAAAATACAGGTTAATGTTAACTTTATCATTATTTTAATGCATAAAGTTTATTAAAATTAATAATTTACAGTTATAAAAATCTTAGTATAACATTTAACGTTTAACATATTATGTAGGAAAATCCTGATTTTAAAGGATTTAAGAAGAAAGGAATTGAACCACGATTGAATGAGTTAATGTGGCAAATGTTTGGTGGCATTGTAACCACTGGAGAGAACGCATGGGCACCTTCGTCTGGTGTTCTTCCACGTGGGGTTCCTATGGGAGATGATGCACCTAATGAGGGATTTGGTGATTCAGATGAACATAGTAACGAGAATGAAGGTATTCCCCCTGATGAGGTACCATCAAACCCTTCTCATGGAATCCCTAATCGAAGAAAGGAAACACTTGGGGTTGTACACGGTAAGGGAAAAAAATCAAGTTCAAGTAGAAAATCATCAAGAAATACATTAACTACTCAGATTGAGAAATTGTGTGAGAGTATGGCTAGTCCAAGGAAGTCAGTGAACGAAATTATTTTTCCTCACTCTCAATATACTATTTCAAATGCAATGGATGCTTTGCGTGCTTTGGGAGATGAAATTCCAAAAAGAGATGAACTGTACTATTTTGCCACCAAAATGTTCCAAATACCGGTGAAACGAGAAATGTTTTTGAACTTAGATCCAGATGATAGGGTTTGGTGGCTTCGACGTGAGTATGCTGAACAAAATCCAATTGCATCATTTTCATCCTTGGTAGCAACATCCCCATTTCCCTTCCAACCATACCATCAACCACCTCCACCATCAGCTCCTTAGAAATATTATTGTAATATAACTATACTACTTTTTTATATGTAAGACTAATGTATGCTACTTTGTATGTTTGGTATTTTTATGTTATGCTTTTAATCAAGTTTCTGTGTTGTATAGAATGTCACGAGATTTTAAAGGATTTATTTTCATTTGATTACTTTTTCAGGTTATGGATGAATTTAGCAATATGTATAACAGTTTTGATATGAATTATGATACCTCTGAATTAAGTGAAGAAGCTCAACGAAGAATAGCCACAATTGTTACCCAAGTTAAGCACAACAATTATCATAATGAGGAAGAATATGTGTTAAGCAGTGTATTGGTACACCATGAAACTTATTTCACTATGCAACCGCGTATGGATTCAAATTATACTGGTCAAATGTGGGTGGACGAAGTATTGAATGGGCACGATGATCGTTGCATGATTAGTTTTAGAATGCCAAAAAATATATTTCACAGATTGTTGCATGATTTGCAAACAAATTATGGCTTAAAGAATGGGAAAGTATCGGCGATGGAGAAGTTAGCATTATCATTGTACATTCTTGGAAATAGAGAATCAAATTCAAATGCAACAGAGCGATTTCAACGATCTGGGGAAACTGTTAGTCGAATTTTTACTGATATGTTGCATATATTTGCTCGAATGGGAATAGACACGATTAAACCCATTGAAGGTCAATTCGAGGAAGTACCGAACCATATTCGACATGATACAAGATATTGGCCTCACTTTAAGGTAAAATTTACACAATCTTTATATTTTTAAAACATAAATTATTTCTAACTTTTATCTCATTACTTGTATTTATTTTAAAGGATTGTATTGGGGCCATAGATGGAACACACATAAAAGCATGCATTTCGCCTTCTTCTCAAATACCTTATATCGGATGGAAAGGTGAACCAACTCAAAATATTATGGCAGCTTGTGACTTCAACATGTGCTTTATTTTTGCATTTCCTGGTTGGGAAGGAACAGCACATGATAGTAGAATTTTTTTGCAAGCACTTAGAAAGCAAGAGTTGAAGTTTCCACACCCTCCACCAGGTCGAACTTTAATTTTTTAATTACTTTTTATATAAAAAATATTTTTAATTTATTTTTAAACTTGATATTATGTTTTACTTTTTTTGCAGGAAAATATTATCTTGTGGATTCCGGATATCCACAAATGGCAGGTTTTCTAGGTCCATATAGGGGGGAACGATATCATTTACCTGATTTTCGTCGAGGTAATCATCAAGTATCTGGAAAAAAAGAAATCTTTAATCATGCCCATTCTTCGTTACGCTCTGTGATTGAACGAACATTTGGAGTGTGGAAAAAAAAATGGCCAATATTAAGAGATATTCCAAGTTATTCATTCGACAAGCAAGTTTTAATAGTTATTGCAACAATGGTTTTGCATAATTACATTCGAAGACATGCTTGGTCAAATGATGAGGATTTTCGAGAATTTGAGAATATACCGGACATGCCAGTCTCTTCAAGCCAATTTGACAGAGGTGAATCGAGTTCTTCTAACAGAGAAAGTGACATTGAAATCACAATGTTAAGGGAAACCATTGCAACTAGTTTAATGAATCAATATTTGTAAACACATTTTGTATCATAACCTAATTTCTAGTAATAATGAAACTTGTTATGTCTTATGTTACTATATTTTTTATTAAAAATCATCCGTTTAGATACTTCAAAATTAGATCCAAGTATAATGTTATTATTTATGAAAATAATATTTATCATTGTTATAAAAAATATTTAATTATAACTATAAAAAAATTAAAAATAATTATCATTTTATCTAATAAATAATTTAAATTATTTATATAATTCATTAAAATATTGAAAGATACATTTTAATATTTTATTAAATGAATTTGCATATTTTAATAATTTTAAAAAATAAAATAATTTAAATAACTTCTATTATATATCAATTCTAATCTGATGTCCTTAATAGTCATTTTTCATTCTCACTTCACCGCTACAGCTGCGTTTGAATCCAAACACACACTCCACCATTGTTTCTAATCTCACCGCTACAATACCCAATCTCACCGCTACAGTAACTAATCTCACCGCCACCGCTGTTTTTAACCTCACCGGAGGTAAACACACCGCCCATCCAAACTAGCCCTAAAAAATAAAGGAGAAAATGATTGAATGTAGAAATACGAGAGTGATAGACCAAGAGCGATTAGAGAAGCTCTCCAATTAAAAGGCTAAACTTTGAGAAGGGGAAAAAGAGAAATGAATGCTAGGTGGAAGAAACGGAAGTTCATGGCCTAAATGGGGACCTCATTTCTTGATTTTGCGTTGGATTCTACCATCATTTTAGTTAAATATCCAATTCATTTTGCATTAAAATGAAAGCCAAAGAAGATTCACATACCTCGTGGTGATTCCTTTTTAATTGCAGAGTAAAATCTTTTCAATTGTTGCAGAGCTTGAGGCGTGTAGTAATTAATGGTAGATCCTCTTCCCAATGAATAATATTCCGATGCACCGAGCATCTTTGGAAGATTGTCTTACCGAAAGGTCGCTAAAGAACTATATTTGCATCAAAGATTTGATTTGATTATGACTTGAATGAAAGACAGGCATATCAGCTTAAAAAGAGAGAAGAGTGAAAAAAGGAAGAAGAGAAGGAAAATAACTAATTCAAATGCTTAAAAAGAGAGAGAGAGAGAGAGAAAGAAGAGATAGATTATACGTGCAATATCATTTAAAATGATGGTTTATTAGCTCGGTATTACACTGATAACGGTTTTGTGATGGTAAAAACATAATTCAAGATTAATTAGGATATTCATATACCAACCATAAACTTAATATCAGGATTAATTCATCACAATTTTTTCATTTTGTACTTATTAAAATATACATCTAGGTATATTTGTAAGCTATTCACCTAAATGACAAAAAAAAGAAAGCTAATGTTATTTTATTAATTAACGGTTGAAGAGTCGGCAAACATTGATAACGTGCGAAGATCCACTTCTGAGGAGACAATCTGGCTCTTGCTGATTATGGCTTTCAGTCTTCTGCCCATTCTCTTTTCATATTTACCCCTCTCTCTCTCTTTATTTTCTCACCCCGCCATTTCCTCTTCTTTTTTCCCTTTTTGCCCCTCTCTCTGTCGGCCTACTTGTTCTTTTCAATTGCTTTCACTGCCCCTACATTTCAATTCCAAACTTCTCTTGTCAATTTTGCATTATTGTTTGTGTAAACCTTTAGAGCAAAAACAGATCACTTTAAATATATAAGATTTTATATAATATTATTATATTATAAAATATAATACTTTAAACATTTACAAAAAGTTATATCGGAGGTAATCATAGTTTGAGTTAAATTTAGATAAAATTTTAGGCTCAGGTTCGGGCTTGATTTGAAAAATAAGTTTAAAATTTTACTTAATTTCGATAATAATAAAAATATTAAAACTCGAGTTTGGCCCGACTCGACCCATCCGTATTAAAATTTTTTATGTCATTATTTTTATATAAAAACAAATTATAATTTATAATGTATCAAATATACTAAAAACATTAAAATAAATATTTTCTAATAAATTAAAAATAAAATTCAAAAAATTATTGATAGTTAAATAATGTGTAACTTAGCAAGCAAATACCTCTAAAATAGTAACAAAATTAACAATAAAATAAGGATTATACAATATTCAAATAATAATAATAAAATAACGAAATGACACTAAAACAGTGACAAAACAACAATGAAAACAATAGCAAAAAGTAGCAAGATTTTTTCATTTTTGCAAATTCAATTTGAGCCGAGCCCAAAAAACTAACCCGAGCTCAATCCATTTGAAAAGGTAAACTCTTTTTTTAATATATATTTTTATTTAAATCCTTTCAGTTTTTGAACGAATCTATGACCAGGTTAAATACATTAATTACTAAGTTTAATTGACCAAGTATATACTACTTTTTAAATAGCAAACCTGAGGGGAAAAAAAAACCGAACTTGTTGATGGAATTTTTGATAGTTCAGGTTAGTTTGATTCAAATTTATTTAATTCAGAAAATAATTTCATTTAAATCTATTTATAAAATATATACCAACATTAACATAAAAATAATATATTTCAAAAAAAATAAAGTAGCCTTTAAAACGGAAGAAGGTAATATATATATATTAAAACAAACTCTACTTATTGGATAAAATGTAGTTTGTTGTACTAACACAACAATTTTTGTTTGTCAAATGTCAAGTTATTACACTCCAGTGGTACATGTTACCTAATAATTTGCAATCATTTTACTTTAGAAAGAAAATAAAAGAGAATATAAATGATTTTTTTATTTAATGTAGAATGCTAATAAATTTTTATTTTAATTCAATTTTCAAAAATTAATATTTGTATTAAGGTGGCCTTATTATACATATTTATAATTGAATGTAAATTACAATTGAGTTAAAATTCAAGTTATATATATAGTTACATAAAATTATAATTCATGTATCGTTTTGTACAAAATTAACATTCATTGTACGTTTATAAAATACACATAAAAAATTATATTTATCTAATATAAAAATAATTTTATATTTTTAAAAAATATGTACAAGTAAATGAGAAAATCAAAGTTTCGTGTATAGAATTGAATGAAAATTAAAGTTTTATATATATATAATTAGAGCAAATCAAAATTAATGTATTGAATTGAACATTTGATCAAAGTTAAATGTAATTTTGAAATTTATTTTATTAAGTTTTTATACCCTGACAATAAAAAAATTTGCAAACGCTTTTGTTATATAACAACTATTCTTTTTATTATCCTAAAAATTTTATTATCAATGTATCAAATAATTTTCTTAAAAATTAAATACTAAATTGTGACACACTCACAATGTAGATGAAAACAATTGGATAACAAATTTTATAAAAAAAATAAAACAAATATTAAATATGACTTTTGGCTGAAATGATAAGGTTGAGTGAGTAAAGATCCTAATGTTTTGAGTTGCAATCCTTTCATCCTTTCATGTGTATATATTTTGTAGATATAAATGCACTTTATTGCTTTATATAAATAACAATTTTTTAATAAATTCACAACTAAGGGCCCTTTTGGATGGGCATTTACCTTTCGTGTAATGTGTTTAGCCTTTTTTTGTATTTTTGTCTCACGCTACAGTATTATTACAATATTTAATCTCATCGTTACCGCTGTTTTTACACTAACCACAAATAAATGCACCGCCTATACAAAGAGGCCTGAGTTGGATTATATAATAAACTAGTTTTCTTCACACGAGTTTATTATTTGTATAAATTATTTAAAATATTATATATTTTGAATATTTTGAATATATTACATGCATAAGTTTTATGGAAAATTTTATAATTTAAATAGTATTAAAAACTATTTTACATTGAACCATCATGTATTAATTAATATTTATTTATTTATTATTAATATTTTAATAAAAATATAAACATAATTATTTAATGTGAGCAAAAACTATTTTCTTAGTTTATTTACATTAAAAGTTAGAAAGTATTGTAATTAAACAAAATTATTATTTTCTTAGTTTTATTTACATTAAAAGTTAGAAAGTATTGTAAGAAAATATAATATTCTTCAATTTTCATGTAAAATTTCTGGAAACACTAACATTAAAATAGTGTTAAATGCTTGTCTGTACTAAAAATATGTATAAAGTTGAAGGCAAAAAAAAAATAGTAAGTTTTATATTTGAAATCTATTTAATTTCAACCAATCAATGGTTAAATAAATTAAAACACCATATAAAATATAAAATTAGACACAACAATGTTAAAATATTTCAAATAACAATTAAATAATGTATGTGAAACACACTTATTTTATTAATATTTAAATAAATATAATTTATTATATTTATAAAAATATGTTTGTATTCATTCATATGTATTTTTTTTAAATCATTGCAATTTCGTGAAAACATAAATTAATTGTTCAAAAAATAGAAATTAAATAAGATAAATTCTTTTTCCTATAAAAATTATAGGGACTAACATAGTTAATATTATTAACATATTTTTAAAATTAGAAAACATTTAAATTTTGAGACTAAATGAGAAAATTAGAAAGGCGAAAGGCCTTTATAAAATAAATTTAAAACACTAAGGGGTTTATGTTTCAAAATAACTCCTTCGTGTTTCCCGTATATATATAAGGCATTTTCTTTCCTTTTTTCATGTGTAATGGGATAGTTGAAAAAAGATATTAAAAACCTTGAGTTTCCTCTTCTTCTTCTTTTTTCCTTGTTTCATTTTCTTGTCTTTTAGGTCGGTTTTTAATATAATGTTGAAAAATTCAAATGTACAAACATTATAGTTTCTTAGTAGTTTCTAATGTTAGAAAGTTTATCATTTTTAAAAGGGAAAAGTAAAAATAAAAAGACATTTTTATTGTCGAGAAAGGTATAGATACACAATTTTCAGTGTAGCAAATATCATTTATGGATAAAAAAATTTAATTTTTTTATTTTACATAAAAATTTAAAAAATGATTACTTTTTTTATAAGTTAATGTCATTTTAGAGTTTGATGAGTATTTTTAACTTTAACAATTAAGCTTCCAAAATTGATGATATCATTTAAATATATAAAAAATCTTTATATTTAAAAGATATTTTTATAATATTTTAAAAAAAAACATTATTATATTTATTTGCTGCATACAATTACATTATTTTGTGATTTTTGTTTAGCTTTTAGTTTTAAATTTTAATTAAATACATGTTGTTTATTATTTAAAACTTTATTATTAATGACAAAAAGAAACCCAGATTTAAAACTTAACTTAAAAAAGAAGACTACTTTAAATATTATTAAAAAAAGAAATATTTTAAAATTCAAACAACTTACTCATAACTCAAAAGTTTTTATATGTTTTTTTAAAAAAAAATTAAAATAACAAAAGCACCATCAAAATAAAATAATTTACTTTATAAATTAATAATATTTTTATTCTTACACAACTGAATTAGTGTCTAAGACTGTATAATTTTGCATGTCAATTTGGACTAAAAAATGCTTTTTTATTATATAGGGGAAACTACACAAATATTCACTCAACTATAAAATATTTTCATTTTAGACATTCAAAATAAAAAAAAATTACAATTTAAGCATTCACGTTACATAGTTCAGTCATTTAGGTCACTTCCATTAAAACTACAAACGGTAAGTTGACATGGCAGTTAAATAATCAATATAATAACAAATTTAGCCCTCAACTTTTACCTATTATAATAAATTTGATCCTAATTCTAAAAAATTCAAAAATATATATAAAAATACATAAAATTTTCAAAAAAAATATAACAATAAATGTAAATATATATAAAAAGTAAAAAAAATATGGTTGACAAGAAACAATAATATATAAAATTTAAAAAAATAAATATTTTCAAAAAATATAATAATAAATTAAAATTAAAAATATGCAACAAATAACACTTTTATAGTTTATTGCTTCAAACAGCAATCATAGCTAGAAAAGGCAACTAAATGCCATTAAACGCAGATGGGGCACAGTATAGCAGGCCTTAGTCTTGTTGATACTACTGCAAATTCGAAATCTTAGCACCATAGATAAGTACGTGATTTACAGGTGCACAACAACATGAGATTTAACTTTATTATTTTATTTTTAAAAATATTTATTTTTATATATTATTATTTTTTCTCAGTAATATTTTTTTATTTTTATATATTTTTAAAATTTATTATTTTATTTTTGAAAATATTATTGTACTTTTTATATATTTCTTTGATTTTTTTAGAATTAGGACCAAATTGAGACTATTTGTAAATTTTGAGGAATAATTTTTTAAAATTATGACTAAATTGATATAATATGTAAAAGTTGAGAGCTAAACTTATTATTATACTAATTATTTTAACTGCCATATCAACTTGCCACTTATAATTTTAACAGGAGTAACCTAAATGACCGAACTATGTAATGTGAATACTTAAATTGCGAACCTTTTATTTTGGGTGCCTGAAATGAATTTTTTTTATAATTAAGTGACTATTTATGTAATTTATCCCTATTATATAATAACTTTTTTATTTATTTTCTTAACAAGTTTAAAGTTCTAACTATTTATAAAGGAAACATGACTACCTTTAAATAAATAATTGTTTTTAAATCTCATACTAGATAAACGCCCGCACTATATTGAACATGCTACTATATTTAAATTGTTAAAACATACAAGAATAATAAAATAATTTAGATGTTTAATAATTTTATTTGTATAATATTTGAATATGATAAATTCAAACTCATTATAATTATATAACACAATATTATACAGAAATAATCAAAATATGGAAACTCAGGAAAAATATAAATACATAATTTTGTTAAAATCTATATAAAATGCCAAAAAAAATTATCAAATATAATATATATCGAAGATAACTATGATTATTGACAAAAAAAAAACTAATATGAAAAAAAATTAACTAGAAGATATATGACACAGAAAAATGAAAGTTATTGTCATAATATTTGCCACGTTATTTTTCATTCGATATTTATATTCGGATTAATTTCATGGGTTTAGAATAATATAAATTTATTTTATATAGGTTTTGATTTTTTTAATGCATGCCATTTTTATGTAATTTTTATTTCATATTGTGTTTTGCATAGACTTTCATAGCTACTTGTTTTAGAGAATTAATTTGTGCATTTTTATAACATATTTTGTATTATTTTTAATAATGATTAAATTAAAAATAATATATTCTTATTGTTTTTGTGCTTTTTATCCATAATTATTAAATGTAAATTTTGATACATTTGTATATTTAAAATATTTGTATGTTACGATGTATATTAATTATTCCACATTTTTTTATATAATTTCTTAAATTATCTCAAATTTGCGTCATTTGTTATATTCATTTAATTTTAACCCCAATCACCTTTTGAGAATTTAAAAAATCTAATTATTAAAAATAACCCCTAAACTATAATAATTTATTTGAATAAGTTCTCATAAATTTTTTTACCTAAATAAACCACCTTACTCATAAAAGATTGTAGTTTTAATTAGCTAGCATTGTTTAATCACACAAAATTTAAATTGACAAAATTACATGCAAATTAATTGTTCACTCGAACGAACATACAAGTAAAAAAACTTTTAATATGATACATTTAATGGTTGACATTCATATTGAATTTCTTACAACCAATAGATTTGTGATAAAAAAAACTACTTAATAAACAAATGATTTACATCTAATTTTTATAATTCAAAGCTAATGTCTTCAAAAATAGCAAGGTTTTTATAAGTGAGTAAAAGAATAAGGATTTATATAAGTTAAAAGTGTAAAATAAAATGACGAACTCAATAGAGAAATGCAACACAATGCAATTTGTATTTCTCATAACTTTGAAAACAAACAACAGTGGCTTTAAATAGCCTTACAAAAACAGAAAACTAAAAAGAAGCTAATGTATCCCATTAACTTAGGAAACTAAAAAAAACTGAAACAAAGACTAATTCAAAAACAATAACAAATTAAGATATGCTCCTAGTAATTAGAAACTTATTCAACAAACATAAGACCTAACAAAACCGTCCCTTAAACTAAACATACCAGTTGTATGCTAGTTTATATCATTGCAACTTCGAATGCCAAGTGCTTCTCTGAGTTTTTTGAATTGATAGAGCTTCAAGGGTTTGGTCATAATATCAGCTACTTGCTCACCAGTATCGCAGTACTCCATGCTAATTGATCCATCAGATATAAGATTTCTTAGAAAGTGAAACCTTACATCAATGTGTTTACTTCTTCCATGAAAGACTGGATTTTTTGCAAGCTTAATGGTAAATGAGTTATCGCAAAGAATTTTGACTAATTTGCTTTGGGTATCTTTAATTTGCTTCCAAATTTACTGCATCCATACACTTTGACAAGCACATGAGGTAGCAGCTACATACTCTGCTTCTGCAGTTGACAAAGTAGCAACAGGTTGCTTCTTTAATGCCCAAGCTACTACTCCTCCACTAAGCATAACGACATAGCCTAAAGTACTCTTCCAATCACTCAAATCACCAGCATAATCACTGTCTGTGTACCCCATCAGTTCATGTGTGCAATTCCTCTTGTAAAGAATGCCAAAATCTGTGGTAGCTTGAACATATCTCAAAATTATTTTAGCTGCTAGCATATATGCTTTCATTGGATTTGACATGAATCTACTGATCACACATACACTGTACATCAAATCAGGTCTTGTGACTGTTACGTACATCAAACTTCCTACGATTTGCTTGAATAAGGTTCCATCGACTTGTACTCCTTCTTCTTCCTTTGACAATTTGCTGCCAAGAATTATTGGATTCTTGACTCCATTGCAAGCCCTCATTCTGAATTTTTCAAGAACTTCATTGGCATATTTATTTTGGTTGATGAAGATCCCATTAGTGCCTTGATATACTTCTACTCCCAGAAAGTACTTCATCTCACTCAGACCAGTAATTTCAAACTCATTTTTCATTGAGTTTTTGGAACCTTGCATCATTAACAAATCATTACTTGTAAAAATAAGATCATCAATCTAGAGACTTACAATCAGAATCTTGTTATCCTTACGCTTTTTGACAAACAAAGTGTGATCACAATAACTATTTTCAAAACCTTCTTTGATAAAGTATCTTTCAATTCTACTGAACGATGCTTTCGGAGCTTGTTTTAAGCCGTAGAGAGCCTTCTTCAATTTGTACACTTTTTCCTCTTCTCCCTTCACTTCATAACCTTGTGGTTGAGTGACGTATACATCTTCACTGAGTTCACCATGTAGAAAGGCACTTTTGATGTTGAGTTGAAAGACTTTCTAGCCATTTCTTACTGCAAAAGCTAATACCATTTGAATAGTATCCCATCTTGCTATAAGAGCAAACACCTCATATAGTATATCCCTTTCTCTTGAGCATATCCCTTGGCCACGAATCTCGCCTTGCACTTATCAATTTCTCCATTTTCATTTAGTTTTGTCCGATAGACCCACTTAACTCCAATCACTTTCACAACGGAGGTAGCTTTTACCAACTTCCATGTATGATTCTTCTCTATTACTTCAATTTCAAGATCCATCGCCTTCTTCCAATATTTTGATTTTACTGCTTGTTCATAGGATAAAGGATCATCAGTAGATAAAAATAACCCAAAGTTTTGTACCTCTTCTTCTGATAGACCTTCTCCACTCGTGTAATCATCTAGATATTTTGGAGCCCTTCTTTCTCGAGTTTGAGGAGCTGCTGCTTTATTATTGGAAAGATCTTGTAACACCCCGTACCCGAGACCGTTGCCGGATTCGAACACAAGGTGTTAACGGGCTTAATTCATTACTTAAACAACTCATATAATCCATTTTAAAATTTTCTAGACAAGCTGGCTAATTGCATCACAGTCGCTTTAAAAATCATATCCCGAGTTCCGTAACTTGAAATCTAATTCCGTAATTTTTTCCTAAAACTATACTTATATATTTATCTAGTAAAAATTTTTGTAGAATTTTGGTCGGGCCAATTAGTACAGTTTATTAGTTAAAGTCTCCCCTGTATCAGGATTTGACTACTCTGACCTCTATGCATTACGAATTAGATATCTCCATGTACAGGGCTTCAATGCCTATGCCATTTGTCTCTAATAAAACTAGACTCAATAATGAATCTGTACATATAAGGCATGACTTCTAATTATTTTTGTAAAATTTATGGTGAATTTCCAAAGTCAGAACAGGAGATCCAGAAATCGCTCTAGCCCTGTTTCACAAAAATTTAAACATCTCATAAAATATAGCTCATATACCTGTTTTGCTTCTTCCATATGAAAATAGACTCATCAATCTTCAATTCCATAATTTATTCATTATTTAATTCTATTTATACTATTTTTAGTGATTTTTCAAATTCACATCACTACTGCTGTCTGAATCTATTTTATGGTAAAAATTTACCTATTTCATGATTTCCATGGATTAGCTAGTAATTTGACATACATAACACCAAATATGATCATGATTAGCCATTCCAATGGCTAGTCATTACCAAGAATTTCCATACTACTCAATAACCATATCATAAGTGTAACACCAAAAATGATCAGCCATGACATACGTCATAATAATCAAATAGACTTAGACTATTACTCAATCAAAACTGAATTATCAAGGCCAAACTTACTGAACCTTATAACTAAGCACCCATAAGGCCAAATCCAAACTTAGCATTTAAGCCATATTCGTATGGCTAAAAGATTACATATTAAAGTTCAAACAAAACATAACAGCCTATACATGCCGAAATGTTCTCTGAGACCAACTAAGAAGAGGGTACCAAAAAGTTGCAAGCTGGTGTGATGACTTCGACGATGGTCCCGAGCACACAAAATAGGTCAAAGAAACCCAAATAAGTAACAAACAAACACACCAAATGAGTATATAACTCAGTAAGTCATAAGCCTTACATACCGTCCATTTATAAAAGATCATAAGAGAAATCAAATAATGCAAAATCAGTTACTCCAACCATACCGAACTATGCTATAATTTCTTAGAATTTTGATTCAATCTCATGCCAAGTCCTACAATCAAATCAAATACCAAAACAACCCAATTGATTTAGAACCGATTCCTCAAAGCATGGAATCATGATGCACTAGATAAATTTATACCTACTCAGCCCATGTCTCAAGTTCGATATTTTAGTTACTAGTTCTACCACTTCGTTCTTTCATGTACACTTTATATTATCAACCGTATTTGCACACATAGTGCTCGTCACACTCGCACACATAGTGCCATAGTAAACCGCACACTCAGTGCATTGGATTTTCTCTCATGCTTCAACATCTAAATCGGCACACGTAGTGCCACTTAATTCCGCACACATAGTGCCATATGTTAATTCATTATGATGAGGCAATTTACTTAATTCAAATAGCACATATGGTCACATTAATAAATAGGAAAATCACTCCAAAAGAATACTCATCAAAAGGAATTCTTTTATGATTCACTAGTATTATTTATATACAAACTAATCAACCTTACAAAAATGCTTAAGGACTTACCTTGTGTTGGGTAAAACGGTTCCAACTCGGCTACTCGATGTTCTTTGCTTTGCCCTTGCTTGATCCCCCTCCTTTAACTTCTTGAGCTTAATCGAATAAGTTAAACTAGTTTAACCGTCTTGCTAAATATTTATATCAAAATATTAATGATTTCATATCATAAGAAACACATGGTAAATATTTATCTTTCTACCTTATGCTTTTGAGCCGTTCGGCTAATAACCATATATTATCACCTTACTATCAATAATCCAATTACACATACATATATACATATTTGTTTATTAGGCAACCACCCTTACTAATTACTCATTTTAGTCGATTTTATACAATCAAAGGTAATATCACAAATGGGCATACTTATATAGCCGAATGTGCAAAAATTAGATTTAACATCACTTATATTCTTAATTAGATGGCCGAATACATATACTATCAATTATAATATCATTTTTATTCTTTTAAACACATAGTTTCCTCTCATGAACACTTGACCAAATTTTTCCTAATCTAGCATAGCTTCACATCTATTTGTAACATCATATAAATCCACATATAACTACATTTCTACCTAAATTTTCTTTCACCTTTCTACTATTTCCATTCACAACATCAAAAGCACCATACTCTTAGCATTTACCTCTCCCTAACCGTATGCCATTTAATTACCTATTTAGGTAGAAAATTAACATATGGGATATAATAAGACACTGGCTACTAACTAGATTTTCACAAAAACTTTAACAAAACTAACATGAATCCTACCTTAATCAACCCCTTAGGATGGCCGAATGTCTTAGAACATTTCTTCATTCTTTCTCCTAGCTCACGGCACTTGAAAAAGAAAGAAGATGAAGACTTTCTCTTGCTTTCTTATTTTATTCATCTTTCCTTTCTTTAATTTATTTTAACCATTTACTAATAAAAGCATTACATTAAAAATTCAACCTAGTGGAAGAACCATCCTTGCTTGGCCGGCCACTACTTGAGTTTTGGGCAATTTGACATGCAAACCCAAGTTTTCTCACCTTGTTGTTATTTGATCATTACAATTTACCTATCATCTTTTCTAAGTTTCTCAACTAAGTCCTTTCAAGAAAATTCACATTCCTAAGAATAAATTAAAACATTAATTTTTCATACACACACTATTACGCATCAAATATATGCAATTAAAATTAAAGTAAATTTTTATGACTCGGTTTTGTGGTCCCGAAACCATATTCCGACTAGGGTCAAATTAGGCCTGTCACAGATCTACTGCATCACTTGAGGTGGAGTTATCATCAGCTGAATCTTCATCATTTAAATTTGATTCATCTTCATCACTTTGATTGTATGCTTCTTCATAGGTTTTTCCCCAATCAAATACATAATTTATGGTTTCTTCTTTTGTACTGCTCCAATCCCAACCTTGATTTTCTTCAAAAACAACTTCTCTACTGATGGTGATTTTCTTTGTCAGCGGATCAATCATTTTGTAACCTTTGGATTGTTCGCTGTAACTAATCAAAACTTGCATTTGGCTTCTTGTATCTAGCTTTTGTCTTTTTGCCTCGGGTACATGAACATTTCTAATGCATCCAAACACCTGAAAGTATTCGACATTGGGTTTGTGGTTACTCCAGTATTCTTTAGGGGTTTTATTCTTCAATTAGGCAGTAGAACTTGTGTTTAACACATGACATGTCCACTTTACAACATCTAGCCAGAACATTTTGGGCAACTTTTTTTCTTCAAGCATGCATCTCACCATGTTGAGAATGGTACGATTTTTAAGCTCAGCAACTCCTTTTTGTTGAGGCGTATAAGTTGTTGTGAGTTTCCTTTTGATGCCTCATGCCTTGCAAAAATTTGAGAACTCATCAGTGTTGAATTCTCCTTCTCTGTCTGTTCTTAAACTCTTTTTGCTATATGATGTAGGTGAAATGGGGCCACAAATATCAGAGTGGATGAGCTGCATTTGCTTTGCTGCTCTCCATTTACTCTTCTTTGGACTAGCTTCTCCGTGTTGTTTCCCTGTCATATAGCTAGTGCATCCATTTGTTGGTGTTCTGATTTTGGGAAGCCCTTGAACCGTCTCTCTATTATGCAATAATGCTAAATGTTTGCAACTCAGATGTCTATATCGTTTGTGCCAATTATAACTGGAATCCTCATTGTATATGTTGAAACAGGAGGCTGATGTCATGAGAATATTTATGGTGACCACAAATATTTTGTTGGTAGTCATTGTACTTTCCATTATAAGCCCACGAGTTGGATGGTATAGCTTGCAAGCTCCATGATTGATCAAAATAGTGATGCCTCAATCTTGTAATTGACATATACTGAGCAAGTTATTGCATAAATCGGGTATAAAATACACATCCCTTACTATTTGGACTTTCCTCCAAATTCTAGATTGATGCCTCATTTCCCTTTCAACATAAGTTTAGAGTCGTTCCCAAGTTGTACCAAATGCTTGAATCCTTCATCAAGTCTTGTGAACCATTCTTTATTTCCAGACATGTGATTTGAACACCCGGAATCGAGAAACCATATTCCTTTCCTTTTGTTTTGTTTCGATCTACTTGTGCCATCAGCAGTATCTTGTCATCATCATCAATATTTGCATAATGAGCTTTCTTTTCCCAATTGGGACATTCATATTGATAATGCCCTAAATTGTGACACTTGTAATATTCTACAGTTGTTTTATCTACACTTTGTCTGCCACGACCTCTGCCTCTTCCTCGACCTCTAGTCCAGCCTCTGCCTCTTCCACCTTGATATTCATTTGTGACCTTCAAGACTTGCCCTTCCTCAATTGGGCCTGTCATTCTTTGTTCATGAATCAACAGACTGCTCTAAAGTTCATCTACCGTTAGGGTCTCACCATTGTTTGATTCCCCAATTAAGCATACAACATAATTAAATTTAGGAACTAAGGATCACAAAATCTTCCTTGTAATACAGCTTCTTTGATATTCTTTCCTCATGCTTTCATCTTCTTGGCAATTGAGAAAGTTCTTCTGAAATAAGCATTGACGGTTTCTCCTTCCTTTATTCTCAATATTTCAAACTCAGTTTTTAGAGCTTGAAATTGTGCTTGCTTGACCCTTGTTGATCCCTTAAAATTTTTTCTTCATTGAATCCCATATCTATTTAGATGTATCATCATTGAGAATGATTTCCATGATTTCTCTACTTATTGCTTGGTAGAGATAATACTTCACTTTAATGTCTTTTAATTACTGTTCTTCAAACATCTTTACCTCTTCTTCAGATGGTTCTCTCCTTGCTGGAATTTCATCTATTTCATCTTCTACTAGGATCCAAAATTCCTTTGCTCGAAGGAAATTTTCCATCAACTTTGCCCAGTGTTCATAGTACCTATCAAACTTGGGAACAGCAGGTTGCACAAACGCACCACTATTGGAACTACTTTCCTCCATTCTTCACACTCTTTTCTCGTGTTCCTTTAAGAAAAAACTCTATTCTTTTCTTCAATCAGGCCTCTTGGACCAGGCTCTTGATACCAAATGTAAAATAAAATGATGAACTCAACAGAGAAATACAACATAATGCAATCTGTATTTCTTATAACTTTTAAAGCAAACAGCAATAGCTTTAAATAGCCTTAGAAAAACAGAAAAGCTAAAAAGAAGCTAACATATCTCACTAACTCAGGAAACTAAAAAAAACTGAAACAAAGACTAACTCAAAACAATAACAGTCTAAGATATGCTCCTAATAATTGGGAACTTATTCAACAAACATAAGACCTAACAAAAAGAACATACAGGGACTTATTTGAACAGCTATTAAACTTATGGACCCATCTAATACATAAACCATATAATCAAGTGTTTGCCAATGATTTTCTTTTTACTTTGCAAAAAATAACTCAATTAACCCCACACATAAAAAAAAAAGTCATGACTTAATTGACACAAAATTAAAGCCTTCTAGTCTAAGTATTTTAGGCTCTCATTAAACGGGATTGCTTTAATAGTATTGTATAGATTATATAATTATAATTCCAAATATAATTACTATCTACTTTAACTAAAATTGGTAAGAATATTTGTAGTTTATATACTAGTGGCGAGATTTTATCTAAATATTATCCTCGATTTAAATAGGACTATACTCAAACTATAAAGTAAATGAGGACACCTATGGTTTTGATATTATTATTTATACTATATAATAAGTTTTTGACTAAGTTGATGTCATAGGTTAACTAAACATTAATTCGGTTGAGTAACGACTAAAATACCATTGCTTTACAAAGTAAATTTAAACTTAAGCAACTATAAATTTCAACATATATACTTTTCCATTTTAATTAAAACTCATTTACATTTTATATCAAATTTTAAATATATTTATAATATAATTATAACTTTCACCCCTGAGGTTTATTATAATTTAATTATTATTGGATTATATCAAAGATTTGAATCATGATTATTTACATTAAACAATTCGAATTTAGATCAAAATCTAATTAATTTAAGTGAATTGAATCCAATTGGTTGCTCATATTTATTATTTAAATTACTAATTTTTTTAAAAAATATTATTAGTGATAGAAATTGAAAATAAAGTTAGTGTCACTAATATACTAAACATCACCAAATGTAATTGTTTGTTAAGTATGGATCATAAATAATGTTTTTATATTTAACAAGAAGTAAGGCTAAACTACTAAAAGAGCGTTTGAATTTTCTTAAATAATTATTTTTAAGTGTAAATCATTATATCAAATAAAGCAGGAGCATATTATTAAAGTTTACATGTTGATTATCATTAATTTCGTAAGATAGTGGGGCCCAGCGCCAAAAGGTTGAGGCTGGTACCTGTGGGTGTGTCGGACATTTACCGTATTGGTATGGTCCTTCTCCGTATACGGTCGTCTTCTTTTCTTGATTTTGGTGCCACTCATTTTATTTATTTCCTCGCTTGCTGCTGTTTAAAGGTCCCCCGATGTTGAAAAACGCGTGGCACATGCACCTCCAGCGCTTTTGGTGGGGCCTGGGATGCATGCCATTATAACAAGCTGGGTTCGGGTTGGCATATCCGCTGCACAGCGCCAAATGTTGGGACAATCTTTCCTATTGCTGCCTTCACTTTGCTTGCCTTGCTGGATTTTGGGTATTTATAGGTTCAATCTTGTTTATGTATTTATATATATAATAATTTATTTGGTCTATTAATTTTTTTAAAATAGTTATTTTAGCTTTCATTTAAATTTTTTTATCTTTTTTAATTTTTTAATTTATATTTTTTATCAAATTATTTCAAAATAGATAAAAAATTAATATTTGTTAACTTTACTGACATGACATTCATGAGTATGCTACGTTAATAATTAATTAATTTTTTAAATATTTAAAATTCAAAATTTTTTTAAATAAATCTTTAACATTATTAAGAAGTATAAAAATTATAAAAAAAACTTTAACATTATTAAGAAGTATAAAAATTATAAAAAACTTTATTCTTAAAAAGTTAATTAATTGCTAATATGGCATACACAAGGCATTTACGTGGATGCCACATGAGCAAAGTTAATAAACGTTAACTTTTCATCCATTTTGGGGTGATTTGACAAACAATAAAAGTTCGATGACTAAAAGAGATGAAAAATTAAATAGAGGGCTAAAATAACTTTTTTTGAAAAGTTGGAGAGCCAAATAAATCATCATGCCTTTCACATATTCACAAATTCATCTATATCCATACTTATTTATATTTATAATATATAAAAATAGGATAAATATCAAAATTATACATGAATTTTGATACAATTTGTAATGTTATACATCAACTTTAATTTGATGCATTTATATACATCAAACTTTAATTTTAGTTCAATTTTCACATTTCATTAAGTTTTACTAACTGTGTTATCTATGTGAAATAATTTTTAGTTAAGTCATGTGTAAATTGCTAACATGACATTTTATTAGGTTAAAAACGAACAAAAAAATTTAAAATATTTCCACATAGATTAAAAGTTATTGGAAAAATTACTATTGTAGGGTAAAACAAATTGAGCGTAAATAAATAATGAAGTAATCATTGTACCGTGAAAGAACCACTACCTTGGAAGCAAATCCGCCTTGATCGGTATAATAGGGTAATGGACATTGTGATGGATTTAGTGCCCTCAGTGTAATATTTGCATCTAAGTACACTTGTAATTTTTCCGAATAGATTGACTAATAAAATTATTCATAAATTAAATTAATATGCTTTGTATTATTGTCCTCACATAGTTTTTGCACGCAAAGAAAAATAGAAGCAAATGTTGCTCATTGTTTGTCTAAATGTTTAACTAATACTAAGCGATATTACTTGGTTTGATCATAGTAAAAAACGACAACTTGTATTAGTAAACGAACCTAAACATATCCTTAATTTAATAGGAAATAAGCAAACCTATCAAAAGGCTAATATGTGGTCTATCAAGTCCAACCGGGGAGATGTTTTGTCTTGGGCATCTGAACGGATGACTCCCAAAAGATAGAGACGGAAATGTGACTGATTGGATTGACAGTACATTGGACATGGCCCAAGTAAAATATATCCTAAATTCATTTATGGATTTATTCACTTGTGACATTCATAGTGTGACATACCTAATCTTGAGTGGATGGCGGACTATGTATGTGTGACTCATACACTTTGATGTAAAAAAAAGCCTGAGTTCAAATAGATAAGGAACTGAAAGCTGATGCGTTAGGTGTACGACTTCTGTAGTATGTAGCGTCATTCACAACAATGTAATTCATAATCCAAAACATGGGTAAATGATATCTTCTCGTTGGTATTACATGGTTGATGCAAAGTAAACATGGCCACGGGTTGTCCATCTTTGTGATAGATGACTTGATCACTATTTGATAGTGATTGACTTTTCATGAAGGAAGATGTAATGGTTGCCATGAGATAAAATAAAATCATATTAGGAGAACGAATATTATCCCAAAGAGATCAAGGATATCCTATGAGGGTAACAAATTTATATCAAGGTCATCGGACGAGCACTGAGTAGTTATTTCGTACTGGTATGTCATTAAGGAGAGCTCAGTCACGATACTATAGTGGAATGACTTTGTGACTAAATGAGCTTATAATTAACAGGCAAAAATCTGGAACTTAATTATAAATCATTTGAGTCTCAACCACATATATCCTGTCTAAGTTCATAACCCTAGCACATTCCCATTTTGGGCGAAACATATCTACTAATTCTTTGATTCTAGTTAGTAAAGAGGGACCTTGAGCTAAGAAATAGATTCTAGAAGCTAACTAGTTAAAAAAAGGTATCCTGAGCAATTGTAATAATCGGGTTCATTGATATTCCTGGTATAGTATATGCTATCACACATACAATCATACTCAATTCGATAGAATTTTTTGATCTTAAAGGGGATCTTCTATAATTTCGCACCGCTAACTCGTTGAAACAAGAAATGAATTACGTGTTTGAATAGAAATGAATAGAAAAATAGAAATGAGAAACATTCAGGAATGATTATAGTTTTCTCCGAAATGGATAAATGAAATTATTTGAAAATGAATGTAGGTTTCCAAAAATGAAATGGAAACGAAAATAAAAATTAAAACTTGCAATCCTATATAGGATTACTTAAAAAATGATGGAAGAACGAGTTTATATTTTTGAACTATTTTTGAAAATGAAAATAAATCATTTGGTCATTGTAACACCCCTTACTCGTATCCTACCCCGGGACAAGGTACTAGGCATTACTGGTATTTGACATACACTTTAACACAAACCGAGCCATACAAATTTCATCCGATCTTAAAAACATTTAAACATAAACACAACGTCCTTTGTATGGCCCATATGGCTTTTAACATGCTTCAAAGGTGGTTCAAGACTAAACTGAGTGCTTTTAAAAATTTTACAGCACTTAGGAAAAATTTTCCCAAATTGGGAGAGTCACACGCCCGTGTGTGTAACACCCAAAATAGGGCCTAGTCAGAATAGTGATTTTGGGACCACAAATCTGAAGCTAAAATATTTATTTTATGATTATTATGAGGTCTAGAATATGAGTATATGCATGTGTTAAAGTTTCATGAAGAAATTCTATGAGTAAGGTGCCCAATTGGAAATTTAGGACTAAATTGAATAAAGCACAAAACTTGGATTCTAGAAGAAATTTGTATGAAATTACTTTAGATTATTAATTAGAAGGTCTTAAAGAGAAATTTTCCCAATTTCTAAGTTTTTGGACAAAAATGGGCATGTATAGATGAAATTTTAAAGAAAGGGCTTAAGGGCATTTTGGTCATTTGACAAATTAATGAAATAAAATGGGAAAATGAAGGCAAAAATCAGCCATTCTTCTCCCTCATCCAGCCAAAATTCTCAAGTCCTCCATAGCTAGGGTTTTCAACATTTTCAAGCTAAAAAATAAGTGCTCCCAAGCCCCTTTTTAATGTTCTTTGTATTTTTGAAATTCTAGTAGCTTACTCTCTCCATTTCTACCCATATTTTAAGTTAGGGTTCATGTTTTCAAGGTGACCCATGTGTGACATGTTTATTCTTTGATGGTTTATGGAGGAATATGAAAGTTGGATGTGTGTTAAACATATCTTCTTAGGTGATTTTCATGAAAAACCCCTAAAAAGGACCTTTTTGCAAAAAGGTGTAAAATATGTGGTAGAAATGTGAAATAATGGAAAAATGTGGGCTGCCATAAGAGGAAAGAACATTCGGCTAGGCTTCGGTAATGTAGAAAATTCATGCATTTCATTATACGAGCCTAGGGACTAAATCGTAAAAATGTGAAAGGTTAAGTGCAAAACGGTCATTTTGTCCGGGGTGAAATTTAGACTCGAAAGGAATAATGTGAGATACTAATGATTCATTTTTTTTGTTATATACCCTGAGGAACAAATTCCGGAGGTCGATCGATGAAAATGAAAGGTTTCGGAGTAACCGAGACGCAAAACCGAAACAGATACTAGGTAAGTTCAAATAACTTAAAGTAAACTCATAATATATCTAATTTCATGTTTTATGAATGTATGAATATTGTATTTGATGATGACATGACAACCCATGAAATCTGTTATTAATAATGTCATTACGATAAATGTCCCGGTTGAGTTAAAAAGGAAGTCCGATGGGTAAACCATGATTTACATGTAACTTGAAATCCTGCATGTTTTGCAGAAAGGATTTAGTCTGGATGGGTAATTCGTTGATCTCAAATATTGAAAGGAACTAGCCCGGACGGGTGTTCCTTGAGTGATCGAGCCTCCCGAAGAATATGTGTGCATTGTGGATTTAGCCTAGATTGGTAATTCAGATCCAAGCTCATTAAGGGTGTTTGTCGCTATAAAGGATTTAGCCTGGACTGGTAATCTCGACATCACCTTATGAGTTGATATTATGGGGGATTTAGCCTGGACTGGTAATTCCGCCATAAGATACGAGATTCAAGAGAGTGCATACATGAGAAGATCGCTCTTATGACTTGACGGTAAATGGGTAATCCATCGAGATTTCCAAGAAACTCAACGGGATTAACATAGGATATAAAAATGAAAACATTGGATGATGAGCTCATCTAAGACAAATTACATGGTGCATTGTTGTGAGACTAACTTGTTGATTGAGTGCATATGATAGGGAAACTATTTCATGCTTGTTGGTTTTATTGCCTAGTATAGATGCATGCAAATTAATTAGTAAGTTTACTTTCCAGTTATTCGGGCTTACTAAGCATGTAAATGCTTACCCCTCTCTTTTCCCTATCTTACAGAGCTCGTGGACTCGCGAAGATTGGGAGATGGTTAGAGAGTCAACACACTATCATCTTGTCTAGCTTTGGTATATAGATACTCTTATTTTGTTCAATGGCATGAATAGGCCTTTTGTTATTTTATTATATGTGTCATTTGATTAGCCAATATGAAGGCTTATAAAAGTATACATATTCACTTGTATATGGCCATGGAAATTGGCTAATGTTGGTGTAGGTTATGACCTACCAAATTGTGCATGTTATGTTCCAATGTTCTTGTGATGATTAAATATGGTGTATTACAATTAGTTATATGTAGCATGACCAAATCACATGGGGTAGTTAAGCCACAATTTTGGCAATGAGTTAAGATAACGAGCCAATCTTAATTGAGTCACAAGTCATAGAAATCCTTAAGATAGAGGGGACAACAGAATGCATAAAAACCGATGAGATGAGGTTTACATGCAATGAGGTATATTAAGGTCATTTAAGAGCATAATTAGACCATGTTAAGTGTTATTGAAATCTATAAGTGGATATGGTTATTAGAGGGTGAACTAAGGCTTGGAAAATAGCCTAATAAGGTCCACACGGGTCGACACATGGGCGTGTGTCTAGGCCGTGTGTGACACACAGACCGCCCCATTGGCGTGTGAAATGGCCGTGTGTCCTTTGCACCTAAAAATATTAAGTCAGAATGCATAGTAGTAAACACACGGGTATAGACACGGCCGTGTGTCTCAACCTTGTGGAGGGCACGGCCTAGCACATGGGCGTGTGTCTTGGCCGTGTGCCTCTAGATGCATGCTAATGCATGCTAACGTCATAAACAGAATACTCGAGTTTTTAGACACGGGCGATCATACGAGCGTGTCTAGGCCGTGTGAAGGATATAGGCCAGGGATACGGGCATGTGCTTGGCTGTGTGAAAACCCCTGTAGGTTCGAAATAGAAAATAAATTCAATTATTTTCACACGGGTAGGGGACATGGGTGTGCCCCAAAGCACACGGACGTGTGCATTGCCTCTACATTGGAGTGTGAGGTTTAACTTAGAAATTTTTTCAAGAAATTTCTCAAGTCCTCGGTTTAATCTCTGACCTTTCTCAATGTATGTTTTGGGCCCCGTAGGCCCATAATAGGGACACTAAGATGTTGTTTGATTGGGTTCAAATTGGAACAAATTTTTTTAACCCGTATTTCTCGAAAATATTCGAGTACATGTCTGGTAACGCCTCGTATTTGATCCCAATTTCGGGTACGAGTAAGGGGGTTTTATTTAGTGGTATCAGAGCCACAATTTAGTCAATTCTAGAACTACCGTAGAGTGTTTCAAGTTTAGATATACATGCCATTATACGAACGTGATAGTGTGATATCTCCTAACTGTTTAATTGTCTTTGAATATAGTAAATGTCTTCCAATCATGCACAAGATGAGTCCGAGGGAGCCGAGAGCCATGCTCTAGCTTCTGTACAACGAGCTGTTTATAGCAGTAGTAGAGAACCTATGTCTGAAGGCCGTGAAGAGGCCAGAGCTGCCTTCTTTGACATGATGGATGAATGGTTTGGGGATTATTTAAAGAATCGCCCCAACATACCATGACCTCCCCCGCCCCTAACCAACCTGATGAGGAAGTGCCACGAGGTATGGCACCTGTAAGAGTTGGTAAAGCCCTGGTGGACAAGCTTAGAAAGTATGGGGATGAAGAATTTAGAGCTAAGATTGATGATGATGTTGAACGAGCTGAGTTCTAGTTCAAGAATACTACATGAGTGTTGGATGAATTATCGTGCACACCTGAGGAGTGTTTAAAGTGTGTTGTATCTCTTCTAAAGGATACTGCATACCACTGGTGGAAAACCGTATCGTCGGTGGTACCAAAGGAAAACATTACTTGGGAATTTTTCCAAGCGGAGTTTAATAAGAAATACATCAGTCAAAGGTACCTAGACTCAAAACGAAAGGAGTTCTTAGAACTCAAACAAGGAAATAAGACTGTAGAGGAATACGAAAGGGAGTTTGTAAGGCTAAGTCAGTATGCAACTGAATGGGTTCAACAGAGTCAGAAATGTGTAAATGCTTTGAAGAAGGTCTGAATGAGGAAATCAAGCTATTGATTGGGATTCTTGAGATACGAGAGTTTGCTACATTAGCTGATCGGGCCAAGAAGGCCGAGGAACTCAATAATGAAAGGAAGCAAGCTAAGAGAGAAGCTCGAGTTGCGAACAAGAGATCCAGCAGTAAGACGCTCTCATTTCTCATAAAGAAATCAAAGAGTCAACATGAACGCTCCACTTTAGCGGTAGGATATTTGGGTAGAGCGAGAGGCTCCAAACGACGTAATCAGAAGTCTTCCTCTCCAATGGTTACTAGTGTGGGGAGTGTAGATGACCAAAAGCCAAAGTGTAAAAGCTGCAATAAATTTCACTTCGGAGAGTGCAAGATGAAGAGTGGTGCATACTATAGATGTGGTTCTCTTGACCACTTCCTCAGAGACTGCCCAGAGCGAACTGATAAAGAGGTGGAAATAGCCCCAAAATTGAGTGCTCCTATTTCACGAGGTAGACCTCCACGATATCCTAGAACTGCTAGTGGCAGTCGAGTTGCGGCCAAAGACACTACGAAATTAGAGGCTCGAGCTCCAGCAAGAACGTATGCAATAAGCGCTCGAGAGGAAGCCTTTACTCCTGACGTTATCACGGGTACTTTTTCTCTTTTTAATACTTGTGTTGTTGCCTTAATTAATCCAGGGTCAACGTATTCATTCATTTGCATGAGACTGGTGTCGAGTATGAATATATCCATTGAACCTATGGAATTTATAATCAGAGTGTCGAACCCACTAGGCAAGTCAGTCCTGGTTAATAAAGTCTGTAAGAATTGTCCCTTGACGATTCAGGGTCATTGTTTTCTGGCTAACCTTATGTTATTGCCATTTGATGAGTTTGATGTAATACTTGGCATGGATTGGTTAGCCCTGCATGATGTAATTGTAAATTGTGGCAGTAAGTATATTGAATTGAAGTGCCCAGATGGTGAGATTTTACAGGTTGATTCAAGAGAATTAGATACACCGTCGGTTGTAATCACAACAATGGTTGCTCAAAGATATATGAGAAAAGGGTACGAAGCCTACCTTGCTTTTGTACTAAACACTAAGGAAATGGAGTTGAAGATTGAGTTCGTACCAATAGTATGTGAATATCCAGATGTGTTTCCGGAAGAATTACCTGGATTACCTCCTGATAGAGAGATAGAGTTTGGTATTGAACTAGTGCTAGGAACAGCTCCCATTTCTATTGCTCTGTATAGGATGGCACCAACCGAGCTGAAAGAATTAAAAGTACAGTTGCAAGAGCTGACGGATAAAGGTTTTGTAAGGCCAAGCTTTTCACCTTGGGGCGCTCCCCTATTATTTGTAAAGAAGAAGGATGGTTCGATGAGGCTATGCACAGATTATCGGCAACTAAACAAGGTGACTATTAAGAATAAGTATCCTTTGCCAAGAATCGATGATTTGTTCGACCAGTTGAGGGGAGCCACTGTGTTCTCTAAGATAGACCTGAGAACCAGCTACTATCAGTTGTGAGTTAAGGAATCGGATGTGCCTAAAACAGCTTTCAGAACGAGGTATGGTCACTATGAATTCCTTGTCATGCCATTTGGTTTAACGAATGCACCAGCCATATTTATAAACCTAATGAATAGGATATTTCAGCCATACCTGGACAAGTTTGTCATCGTGTTCATTGACGACATATTGATTTATTCCAAGGATGAGTCTGAGCATGCGAAGCACCTGAGAATTGTGTTGCAGACTTTATGGGAAAAATAATTGTATGCTAAGTTTAGCAAGAGTAAATTTCGGCTCCAAGAAGTAAGGTCCTTTGGTCATATTGCTTCGGGTGATGGCATCCGAGTTGATCCAAGTAAGATCTTTGCCATCGTTGAATGGAAACCACTTAAAAATGTAATCGAGGTTAGAAGCTTTTTGGGCTTAGCCGGTTACTACCGAAGATTTGTGAAAAGATTCTTCATTATAGAGACTCCAATGACGAGGTTGCTACAGAAAGACGTTAAGTTTGAATGGACAGAAAAGTGTCATCAGAGTTTCGAGAAGTTGAATACATTGTTGATTGAAGCCCCTGTTCTAGTATTGCTCGAGTCAGGAAAAGAATTTGTGGTCTACAGTGATGCATCCTTAAATGGACTGGGTTGTGTACTTATGCAAGATGGCAAGGTGATAGCCTATGCTTCGTGGCAGTTGAAGCCATACGAGAAGAATTATCCGACGCACGACTTAGAGCTTGCTGCTATTGTTTTTGCCTTGAAAATCTGGAGGCAGTACTTATATGGTGAGACTTGCCGTATTTTTACAGACCACAAGAGTTTGAAGTATTTGATGACTCAAAAAGAATTGAATCTGATACAGCGGAGATGGTTAGAACTAATTAAATATTACGAGCTGATCATCGATTATCACCCGGGAAAGGCGAATGTGGTCACCGATGCGTTAAGTAGAAAATCTTTGTTTGCACTAAGGGCCATAGACGCTCGATTGGCATTGTTTAATAATGGTTCGGTTTTGGCAGAGCTAAGGGCTAGGTCGACATTTCTTCAGGAAATTTATAATGCTCAGACTAATGATAGTGTCCTGCAAGCTAAAAGAGCTCAATGTGAGTCGGGCAATGAATTAGATTTTCAGATTAGTCCTGATGGACGCTTGATGTTTAGAGAAAGAGTTTGTGTACCAAGGAACGATGAAATTATTTAGAGAATTTTGCAAGAAGCACATAATAGCCGTTTGTCTATTCATCAGGGAAGTACCAAGATGTACACTGATTTGAAAAAAATGTACTGGTGGGATGACATGAAAAGAGACATCTCCGAATTTGTATCAAAATGCTTGATATGTCAGCATGTTAAAGCTGAACATCAAGTACCTTCTGGTTTACTATAGCCTGTGATGGTCCCCGAATGGAAGTGGGATAGAATCACTATGGACTTCGTGACAGGATTACCATTGACCCCGAAAAAGAAAGATGCTATATGGGTTGTGGTTGATAAGTTGACAAATTCGGCTCATTTTATTCTGGTAAGGACAGATTATTCACTTGACAAGTTGGCCAATTTGTATATATCTGAAATTTTGAGATTACACGGGGTACCATTATCGATTATTTCAGACAGAGACTCGAGATTCACTTCGAGATTTTGGAGAAAGTTACAAGAAGCCTTGGGTACGAGGTTGAGTTTTAGTACAACTTTTTACCCAAAGACTGATGGTCAGTCTGAATGGATGATTTAGATTCTTGAGGATATGTTGCGATGTTGCATCTTTGAATTTCAGGGCAGCTGGGAAAAATACCTGCCATTGGTAGAGTTCACCTACAACAACAATTCTCAAACGAGTTTGAATATGGCGCCTTATAAGGCTTTGTATGGCAGAAAGTGCCAAACTCCATTGTATTGGACAGAAGTCAAGGAGAGCCAAATTCACAGAGTCGATCTAATTAAGGAAACTGAAGAAAAGGTTAAAGTGATACGTGATTGCTTAAAAGCGGCATCGGATAGACAAAAGTCATATGCTGATCTGAAAAGAAAAGAGATTGAGTTCCAGGTCAGAGATAAAGTATTCTTGAAAGTATCTACATGGAAAAAGTTATTGAGATTTGGCCGGAAAGGCAAACTGAGTCCGCGATTTATCGGACCATACGAGATCACTGAAAGAGTTGGACCATTAGCCTATCGCTTGGCATTGCCACCAGAACTAGAAAAGATTCATGACGTATTCCATGTAACTATGTTAAGGTGATATTGATCAGACCCCTCTCATGTGATTTCATTGACTGAGATCGAAATTAGACTGGACATGACCTATGGTGAAGAACCGGTAAAGATTTTGGCTCGTAAAGTTAAACAGCTGAGAAATAAAGATGTGGCTTTGGTAAAAGTCTTATGGCATCAACATGGTGTGGAAGAGGTTACATGGGAGCCTGAAGAAACCATGAGAAGCCAATATCCGAACCTGTTTACTGGTAAGACTTTCGAGGACGAAAGTCCCAAAAGGGGGGAGAAATGTAACATCCCAAAATAGGGCCTAGTCGGAATAGTGGTTTTGAGACCACAAATTTGACTTTGAAATATTTATTTTATGATTATTATGAGGTCTACAATATAAGTATATGCATGTGTTAAAGTTTCATGAAGAAATTCTATGAGTAAGGTGTCTAATTGGAAATTTAGGACCAAATTGAATAAAGCAAAAAACATGGATTCTAGAAGCAATTTGTATGAAATTGCTTTAGATTATTAATTAGAAGGCCTTAAAGAGTAATTTTCCCAATTTCTAAGGTTTTGGACAAAAAATAGGCATGTATGGATGAAATTTTAAAGAAATAAAATGGGAAAATGAAGGCAAAAATCAGCAATTCTTCTCCCTCATCCAGCCGAAATTCTCAAGCCCTCCATAGCTAGGGTTTTCAACATTTTCAAGCTCAACAGTAAGTGCTCCAAGCCCCGTTTTTAATGTTCTTTATATTTCTGAAATCCCGGTAGCTTACTTTCTCCATTTCTACCCATATTTTAAGTTAGGGTTCATGTTTGCAAGGTGACCCATGTGTGACATGTTTATTATTTGATGGCTTATGGAGGAATATTGTAACACCCCTAACCCGTATCCGTCAGCGGAAAGGGGTTAGAGGTATTACCAAACGAATCACAACTTTCGGACATTCATGGATATATATAGAAATTAATTATCTTAATACATCACATTTGAAAAAATACTAAATCAAACTAAATTTTATAGCTTACACATAAATTAAATAACATTCCACCATAATCGTTATTAAAAGGCCGAATATAAGCATAAGGATTAAAACATCTCATTACACATTATTTAAGACCATACATACATGCCACCTTATTATAAGTTTTATCTCAACCAACTTATTAAAAACCTAAGTTACTAGTCATATGGTCATTTATTAAAACTATAGCCGAATATATGTATAACATGCAAAAATACATATGCCTTATTTGATGTCAACTTCCATTATACTCTATCGCTTTACATGCATAAAACATTTCCAAGAACTAAACCAAATAATCACACATATTATTATCACTTATCAAGCAAAGTAACAGTAGTCATGTTCCAAAACTAATTCAACATTCACATATTCGGCTAAATATGTATATATATGTATCCATATATTCAAAACAATCCACTTTTAATATCAAATACATGTTATCCCAATTTGTCTAACATCCACCAAAAACTAATTCACCTTATTTCCGAATCAAAACATGGTTGTTTCACATGCTATTCACACACCTTAAGTCATATTTAAAATCAATGATCAAAGACATATTTATATTATCCTTACCTACTTCATCACATAACCAAATATCAATACTTCAAATCATAGCCATTTACCTAATATATATCATTTATATATCAAGCATATCATTCAACAAAATATCTAACCACAATTTCACATCAAACCAATTATATCAATCACATATACTTTGGCATAATTTTATCAACATTAACAATATTTTAACCATGGTTCACATATAAACACATATAATAGCCGCAACATCAAAACCAAAATCAAACATGTCCATAGCATATTAAAAACTTAAAACCAAACTTATCATGAATAAACAAGCCATTTTCGCATGGCTTATATACATACAAACCAAAATCCAACATTTAAAAAGTATATTCCAGCTTATACATGCCATAGTTCAAGTTCAACTATAAAAATACCGAAGCAGTGGATAGTGTGATGAACTTTGCTGACGGTCCCTGAGCTTGTAGCTTGAATCCAAAATTTATAAAACAGGGTAAATGAAAATACACAGAGTAAGCTAACTTAGCTTAGTAAGCCTTAAGCAAATTAAACAATTAATGCATAATATCATCTTAATACTAAATCATTTCAATCAAATAATTCAACTTATGCATTTGTAATCACATTTAATTTCAAGCTTTTAATTCCATACATATATAACATATAATTTCATTGAACAATTCCTCCTTGACTTAATGCTCATATAATTAAAATAATTAATTATCATCCAACCTTTAAAATTAAATTGTCAATATATAACTAAATGTACATACACTCATATACACAAGCTCAAAAATCGTAATATAACATCACGTACACGAACTATCCATATGGCTGAATATACATGGTCTTGTATACACATATTCAAATACCAAATCCATAATATTCATATCATTCGATCATAAGACCGAATACACATACCATAATCACATACATATTTCATTTGCATCATACATGATTTGTAACAAATAATCAAGTTACTTACTTACCTACCTTGTTTTAAGTAGGTAACAAATTAATTCATACCTAGCCATTTAGCTCGTTTAACATATTCAAATACCATAGTAGCATGAAGTCTTTTAGGCATAAACTTATAAGTAATCACCGGCATAAAGCCTGCTAGGCATAAGCCTGTATTTTACACCGGCACAAGGCCGGCTAAACTCAAGGTTTGATTTTATACACCAGCAATAAGCTTGCTAGGCATAAAGCCCGATTTAATTCACCAGCACAAGGCTTGCTAGGCTCAAAGCCCGAATATCACTATTAAAAATATATCTCATAAATAATTTATATATATAAAAAATTCCAAATATACCATATAGTTCATACAGATTTTCAAATGTTATAACTTAGTCAAATTAGCTCAAATACATTATTTCCATGCTTAATCATATTCGGCTTACTGTACTTTAAATCTATAAAATCCAAATCAGCATATTAACTCATACATAATCAGAATTAAGAATATCTATTTGCTTATAGACTTACCTCGTACGATGAAAAATCTGTACGGATCGGCCAGTCGACAACTTTATTTTTCCCTCGATCTAAATCTGATTTTCTCTTTTCTTGATCTAAATTAATATAAATTTATTAAATCAAATAGTCAACCAGATTCATCCAAAAACACACAAATGGAATAATTGCACTTTTACCCCTGATATTTCACATTTTTCACAATTTAGTCCATACTGCATAAAGCACAACTTATGCACAATCTCACAACAACATAGTTAGGCCGAATATTCCTTATACTCATACTAGTCTATATATTTCATTTATTTTACATTTTAGTCCCTCAATTTATTATTTTTACAATTTAGTCCTAATTACTCAAAATCATCAAAAATTCCAATACAAAACATGTTAATATAAAACATATCTTTAATATTTCATCATCAAACATCACAAAACAAAAATATTCATAAATGGCACAACTCAAAACATTCATTAAAATAAAAAATTCTAGCATGGGTCGGATAGCATTCGAAGCAACGATCTCAAAAACGTAAAAATGAGCAAAAATCAAACACAAAACATACCTAAATCACTTTATGCAAGTGCCGAAACTAAGGAAGCTTCAATGGCTTTCTTTGTCTCATTAATATTCGGCCAAAAGATCAATTTGCATGGCCATTTTATGTTTTGTTTTTATTAATTACATTTTAATATACCATTTACCTTTTATCCTTTATAATAATACATAATTTCATATATGCCAAACCACCAATCTCCACTATCATAAAATAATGGTTTAATTAATAAACAGGGGCTTCTATTTTAGTAGAACATAGCAAATAAACACTTGAACAATTAGAATGCAACTTTTACATTTTACGCAATTTAGTCCTTTTACTAAATCGAGTATTCAAACGATAAAATTTTCATACAAAAATTTCACACATATCAATTCATATATTTTAAACACGAAAAATAATATTAAAATATTTTTTGACTTAGATTTGTGATACCGAAACCACCGTTCTGACTAGGGTTTAAATCGAGCTATTATAACTCTCCCTCCTTAGGGATTTTCGTCCCCGAAAATCTTACCAGTGAATAGGTTTAGATAACGTTCTCTCATTGCTTCTTCTGGCTCCCACGTTGCTTCTTCAAGTCCGTGTTTATGCCACCGTACTTTAACCAACGGAATTTTCTTATTTCGTAATTCTTTAATCTCGTGAGCCAGAATACGAATCGGTTCTTCTTCGTATGTCATATTAGGTTCAATTTCAATCTCAGACGGACTAATTAGATGTGAAGGATCAGACCGATATCTACGAAGCATCGAAATATGGAATACATTATGGATCTTTTCTAGCTCAAGTGGTAACAACAGTCTATAAGCAACTAGCTCGATGCGTTCTATTACCTCATACGACCCAATAAACCTCAGACTTAATTTGCCTTTACGACTGAATCTGAGTATTTTCTTCCATGGTGAGACTTTCAAAAACACTCTATCCCCGATCTGAAACTTTATATCTTTACGTTTCAAGTCCGCATATGATTTTCGACGATCTGATGCTACTTTTAGACTTTCACGAATCACTTTCACTTTCTGTTCAGTTTCTCTGATCAAATCAGCCTCGTGTATCTTGTTTTGTTTTCATTGAGTTCAGTCCAATACAATGGTGTACGTATGACCGTATAAAGCCTCGTAAGGTGCCACTTTGATACTTGATTCAAAGCTATTATTGTACGCAAATTCAATCAGAGGTAGGTATTATTCCCACGTACCTTCAAAATCGAGAATGCAACATCTCAACATATCCTCAAGTATCTGTATTATTCGCTCGAACTGACCATCTGTCTGGGGATGAAAAGCAGTGCTAAAGTGCAGTTTAGTACTTAATGCATCTTGCAGTTTCTTCCAAAACTGCGATGTAAACCTTGGATCTCTATCCGACACAATAGAAATAGGTACTCCGTGTAGTCTCACAATCTGAGAAACATATAACTTAGCAAGTTTATCGAGTGAATAATTTGTACGAACCGGAACAAAGTGAGCCGATTTAGTCAATCTATCCACAATGACCCAGATTGCATCTTTCTTGCTCGGTGTCATCGGTAAACCGGATACAAAATCCATAGTAACTCTATCCCATTTCCATTCAGGTATCATGATCGACTGTAGCAATCCAGAAGGTACCTGATGCTCGACTTTTACTTGCTGACAGACTAAACATTTTGATACAAAGTCAAAAATGTCTCGTTTCATACCTTGCCACCAATAGTGCTGTTTCAGATCATTATACATCTTTAACTACCCGGGTGAACAGATAACCGACTATTATGAGCTTCGTTCAAAATCATCTGAATCAACTCTGTACTTCTTGGAATGTATATTTGGTTTTTGAATCGCAAACATCCCTAAGTATCCACTTGAAATTCTGAATCAACGTTCGAATCACATTGAGCCCGTTTTACTATAAAATCATTATCAACCTTCTGAGCTTCGCAAATCAACTGAATAAATAACGGTCTTGCTTTTAACTCGACTATTATCGTACCATCGTCTGACATAACCATATGTACATTCATTGCAAGCAAAGCGAACATGGATTTTCGACTTAAAGCATCAACAACAACATTAGCCTTTCCCGGATGGGAATCAATCACTAGCTCGTAATCTTTTAACAACTCTAACCATCGATGCTGTCTCAAATTCAGATCCTTCTGAGTCATCAAGTACTTTAGACTTTCATGATCAGAGTAAACATGACATTTTTCACCGAACAGATAGTGACGCCATATTTTTAACGCAAATATAATAGCTGCCAACTCTAGGTCTTGTGTCGGATAGTTCTTTTCATGTGGCTTTAACTGTCTCGAGGCATAAGCTATAACTTTGCCTTCTTGCATCAGTACACAACCCAAACCATTTAAAGATGCATCACTATAGATAACAAATTCTTTACCCGATTTTGGCTGAACTAGCACTGAAGCTTCGTTCAAAAGGGCTTTCAACTGATCAAAGCTTTTCTGGCACTTTTCTGACCACTCAAACTTAACATCTTTTTACAGTAGCTTGGTCATCGTGGTTGCAATCATCGAGAACCCTTTCAAAAATCATCTATAGTAACTAGCAAGTCCTCGAAAACTTCAAAGTTTAGAAACATTTCTTGGAGGTTTCTAGTCCAGTGTTGCTGAAATCTTACTCGGATCAACCTGAATACCTGATGCTAAAACAACATGTCCCAGAAAACTAACTTTGTGTAACTAGAACTCACATTTACTAAACTTCGCATACAACTTTTTTTCTCACAAAGTCTGTAACACAAGTCTCAAATGCTCAGCATGTTCGGTTTCACCATGGGAGTAGATTAATATATCATCAATGAACACAACCACAAACCGATCCAAATACTGTCTGAAGATCCGATTCATCAAATCCATAAAAACAGCAGGTGCATTATTAAATCCAAAAGGCATAACTAGAAATTCATAATGTCTGTACCTCATTCGGAAGGCAGTTTTCAACACATTGGAGTCTTTAACTTGCAACTGATAGTAGCCAGACCTCAAATCTATCTTCAAAAACACTTTAGCCCCTTTCAACTGATCAAACAAGTCCTCAATCCGTGACAACGGATACTTATTCTTTATAGTCACCTTATTGAGTTGTCTATAATCGATGCATATTCTCATTGTTCCGTCTTTTTTTTCACAAATAGAATTGGCGTATCCCCGGGGGAGAAACTCGATCGTGCGAAACCTCTATCTGTCAACTCTTGCAACTGAGCTTTCAATTCTTTTAATTCAGTAGGTGCCATCCGGTACGGAGCTATTGAAATTAGATTCATCCCTGGTACTAACTTAATACCAAACTCTGCCTCTCAGATAGGAGGCAAACCCGACAATTTTTCAGGAAACACATCCGGATACTCGTATACAACTGGTACGGATTCAATCTTCTTTTTAGTCACTTTACTATCAAGCACATAAGCAAAGTAAGCTTCACAACCTTTTCTTACATACTCCCAAGCTAACATCAAAGATATTACTACTGATAAACCACTCAGATCATTAGATTCAATCCAAATAATTTCGTTGTTCTGACATCTCAAATCAATAGTCTTTCTTTTGCAATTAACAACGGCATCGTGCAAAGTCAGCCAATCCATTCCCAAAATTATATCGAATTCATCGAAAGGTAATAGCATTAAATCAGCTGGAAAGCATGAATCTCGAATCATCAATGGGTAATTTTTACATACTTTATCAACCCGAACACACCGGCCCAGGGGGTTCGATACTCGAACCACAAACTCAGTAGACTCAACAGGCAAAGTCTTACTTGATACTAATGTTTCACACATAAGAATGAGTCGAACCAGGATCAATCAATGCAATAACACTAGTATTATAAGGAGTGAAAGTACCAGTAATAACATCTGGGGAAGAAGCGTCCTCACGAGCACGTATAGCATATGCTCTGGCAGGTGCACAAGCCTCAGATCGAACTGCTGTATCTTTCGTCCCTCTCTGACTACCACTTACATTACCTGAATGCCTGGGTGGTCTGCCTCGCACTGACATATTACTCGATTTCGCGTTTTGAATAGTATTTTGCTCGGCTAAGCAATCTTAGATAAAATGATCCACCGTTCCACATTTAAAACAAGACCGATCATGTAATATGTAATCTCCAGAATGCCATTTACCACAATGCTTGCACTCAACTCTATTCTGTCGAACATTGCCAACACTAGCTATTGAAGTGGCTCGTGAACTCACAAGGGGTCGGTCTCGATCTCGTCTAGTAAAGCCAGCAGTATCCTTAGATCGACTAGAATCATCTTTGAACTTATTCGATGTTGAGTGAAAATTCTTACCCGAGGATCTTTTACGGGAATCTCTAGCTTCAAAATCAACTTTTCTTTTCTCATTTCTGAGCTCTTCAGCTTTGCAAGCTCGCTCAACAAGTACCACGAACTCTTTAATTTCAAGTATATCGACCAGCAATTTAATGTCTTCATTCAAACCGTCTTCGAATCTTTTACACATGATAGCTTCAGTTAACACACTCACGGGCATATCGACTGAGTCTCACAAATTTCCGCTTATATTCTGTCACAGTCATACAACCCTGTTTTAATTCAAGAAATTCTTTGCGCTTCTGGTCAATGAATCTCTGACTGATATATTTCTTACAGAACTCAGTCTGAAAGAAGTCCCAAGTCACCCGTTCTTTCAGAACCACCAATACTAGTGTATTCCACCAGTGATATGCTGTGTTTCGTAGTAAAGATATGGCACATTTTAAGCACTCATTCGAGGTACAAGATAACTCATCAAACATACGGATAGTATTATCAAGCTAGAATTCAGCTCGCTTAGCATCATCATCATCAGTAGCTCTGAATTTCAGCTCCGTGTTTTCAGATTTTTTCAACAAGAGGCTTGTTAAATCTTATCGGATCAATCATCAGAGGTACAACAAGTATTGGAGATGAATTATTTTGGGGATGGAGGTTGTTGTATAGCTAGATTAGTTCAGATATAATTAGTAAACCAATCATTCATCATTTGATAGAAGGCTTGTTTAGCCTCCCCATCATGGCTACTCAAGATCGGCCGAGATTCAACTGGCGCTGTCCCTTGCGTGAGAGCAGGCGCTACACTCTCGACATCATCAGCTACAGATCTGTCGGGATCCATTTACTATACGTAAACACATTTTCAATGTCAGAAGTCATCACACTATCGCATAAACATTATGGCATGTATAGCTAGACTCACACATGCTACGTTAGTTCTAGAAACGACTAAACTGTAGCTCTGATACCAATAAAAATGTAACACCCCTAACCTATATCCGTCGGTGGAAAGGGGTTACGAGGTATTACCAAATGAATCACAACTTTCGGACATTTATGAATATATATAGAAACTAATTATCTTAATACATCACATCTGAATAAATACTAAATCAAACTAAATTTTACAGCTTACACATAAATTAAATAACATTCCACCATAATCGTTATTAAAAGGCTGAATATAAGCATAAGGATTAAAACATCTCATTACATATTATTTAAAACCATACATACATGCAACCTTATTATAAGTTTTATCTCAACCAACTTACTCATTAAAAACCTAAGTTACTATTCATATGGTCATTTATTAAAACCATAGCCGAATATATGTATAACATGCAAAAATACATATGCCTTGTTTGATGTCAACTTCCATTATACTTTATCACTTTACACGCATAAAACATTTCTAAGAACTAAACCAAATAATCACACATTTTATTATCACTTATCAAGCAAAGTAATAGTAGTCATGTTCCAAAACTAATTCAACATTCACATATTCAGCTAAATATGTATATATATGTATAAATATATTTAAAACAAACCACTTTTAATATCAAATACATGTTATCCCAATTTGTCTAACATCTACCAAAAACTAATTCACCTTATTGCCGAATCAAAACATGGTTGTTTCACATTCTATTCACACACCTAAAGTCATATTTAAAATCAATGATCAAAGACATATTTATATTATCCTTACCTACTTCATCACATAACCAAATATCAATACTTCAAATCATAGCCATTTACCTAATATATATCATTTATATATCAAGCATATCATTCAACAAAATATCTAACCACAATTTCACATCAAACCAATTATATCAATCACATATACTTTGGCATAACTTTATCAACATTAACAATATTTAACCATGGTTCACATATAAACACATATAATAGCCTCAACATCAAAACCACAATCAAACATGTCCATAGCATATTAAAAACTTAAAACCAAACTTATCATGAATAAACAAGCCATTTTCGCTTGGCTTATATACATACAAACCAAAATCTAACATTTAAAAAGTATATTCCAGCCTATACATGCCATAGTTCAAGTTCAACTATAAAAATACCGAAGCAGTGGATAGTGTGATGAACTTTGCTGACGATCCCCGAGCTTGTAACTTGAATCCAAAATCTATAAAACAGGGTAAACGAAAATACACAGAGTAAGCTAACTTAGCTTAGTAAGCCTTAAGCAAATTAAACAATTAATGCTTAATATCATCTCAATACTAAATCATTTCAATCAAATAATTCAACTTATACATTTGTAATCACATTTAATTTCAAGCTTTTAATTCCATACATATGTAACATATAATTTCATTAAACAATTCCTCCTTGACCGAATGCTCATATAATTAAAAGAATTAATTATCATCGAAGCTTTAAAATCAATCTGTCAATATATAACTAAATGTACATACATTCATATACACAAGCTCAAAAATTGTAATATAACATCATGTACACGAACTATCCATATGGCCGAATATACATGGTCTTATATACACATATTGAAAGACCAAATCCATAATATTCATATCATTCGATCATAAGATCGAATACACATACCATAATCACATATATATATATTTCATTATCATCATACATGAGTTGTAACAAATAATCAAGTTACTTACTTACCTTATTTTAAGTAGGTAACAAGTTAATTCATACCTGGCCATTTATCTCATTTAACGTATTCAAATACCACATCAGCTTGAAGTCTTTTAGGCATAAACTTACAAGTAATCACCAGCATAAAGCCTGCTAGGCATAAGCCTGTATTTTACACTGGCACAAGGCCTACTAAACTCAAGGTTTGATTTTATACACCGATAATAAGCCTGCTAGGCATAAAGCCTGATTTAATTCACCAGCACAAGGCTTGCTAGGCTCAAAGCCCGAATATCACTATTAAAAATATATCTCATAAATAATTTATATATATATAAAATTCCAAATATACCATATAGTTCATACAGATTTTCAGATGTTATAACTTAGTCAAATTAGCTCAAATACATTATTTCCATGCTTAATCATATTCGGCTTACTGTACTTTAAATCTATAAAATCCAAATCAGCATATTAACTCATACATAATCAGAATTAAGAATATCTATTTGCTTATAGACTTACCTCGTACGATGAAAAATCTGTACGGATCGGCCAGTCGACAACTTTATTTTTCCCTCGATCTAAATCCAATTTTCTCTTTTCTTGATCTAAATTAATATAAATTTATTAAATCAAATAGTCAACCAGATTCATCCAAAAACACACAAATGGAATAATTACACTTTTACCCCTGATATTTCACATTTTTCACAATTTAGTCCATACTGCATAAAGCACAACTTATGCACAATCTCACAACAACATAGTTAGGCCGAATATTCCTTATACTCATACTAGTCTATATATTTCATTTATTTTACATTTTAGTCCCTCAATTTATTATTTTTAAAATTTAGTCCTAATTACTCAAAATCATCAAAATTCCAATACAAAACATGTTAATATAAAACATATCTTTAATATTTCATCATCAAACATCACAAAACACAAATATTCATAAATGGCACAACTCAAAACATTCATTAAAATAAAAAATTCTAGCATAGGTCGGATAACATTCGAAGCAACGATCTCAAAAAGGTAAAAATGAGCAAAAATCGAACACAAAACATACCTAAATCACTTTATGCAAGTGCCGAAACTAAGGAAGCTTCAATGGCTTTCTTTGTCTTATCAAATTTGCATGGCCATTTTATGTTTTGTTTTTATTAATTACATTTTAATATAGCATTTACCTTTTTATTCTTTATAATAATACATAATTCATATATGCCAAACCACCAATCTCCACTATCATAAAATAATGGTTTAATTAATAAATAGGGACTTCTATTTTAGTAGAACATAGAAAATAAACACTTGAACAATTAGAATGCAACTTTTACATTTTACGTGATTTAGTCCTTTTATTAAATCGCGTACTAAAACGATAAAATTTTCATACGAAAATTTCACACATATCAATTCACATATTTTAAACACGAATATATTAAAATATTTTTTTGACTCAGATTTGTGGTCCCGAAACCACCGTTCCGACTAGGGTTTAAATCAGGCTGTTACAAATATGAAAGTTGTATGTGTGTTAAACATCTCTTCTTAGGTGATTTTCATGAAAAACCCCTAAAAAGGACCTTTTTGCAAAAGGTGTAAAATATGTGGTAGAAATGTGAAATAATGGAAAAATGTGGGCTTACATATGAGGAAAGAACATTCAGCTAGGCTTGGGTAATGTAGAAAATTCATGCATTTCATTATACGAGCCTAGGGACTAAATCGTAAAAATGTGAAAGGTTAGGGGCAAAATGATCATTTTTTCTGGGGGTGAAATTTAGACTCGAAAGGAATACTGTGAGGTATTAATGATTCATTTTTATTGTTATAGATCCCGAGAAACAAATTTCGGAGGTCGATCAAAGAAAACAAAAGGTTTCAGAGTAACCGAGACGTAAAACCGAAACGGATACCAGGTAAGTTCGAATAACTTAAAGTAAACTCATAATATATCTAATTGCATGTTTTATGAATATATGAATATTTTCTTTGATGATGGCATGACAGTCCATGAAATGTGTTATTAATAATGACATTATGATAAATGTCCCGGTTGAGGTTAAAAAGGAAGTCCGATGGGTAAAGCATGATTTACATGTGACCTGGGATCCTACATGTGTTCCAGAAAGGATTTAGCCCAGACGGGTAATCTGTTGATCTCAAATATTGAAAGGATCTAGCCCGAACGGGTGTTCCTCGAGTGATCGAGCCTCTCGAAGAATATATGTGCATTGTGGATTTAGCCCGGACGGGTAATCCGATTAGGGTCTGAATTTAGCCTGGACTGGTAATTCAAATCCAAGCTCATTAAGGGTGTTTGTCGCTATAAAGGACTTAGCCTGGACTGGTAATCCCGACATCATCTTATGAGTTGATATTACGAGAGATTTAGCCTGGACTGGTAATGCAGCCGTAAGATGCGAGGTTCGTAGGAGTGCGTACATAAGATGATCGCTCTTATGACTTGACGGTAAATGGGTAATCCATCGAGATTTCCAGGAAACTCAATGGGATTAACATGGGATATAAAAATGAAAACATTGGATGATGCATTGTTGTGAGACTAACTTGTTGATTAAGTGCATGTGATAGGGAAGCTATTTCATGCTTGTTGGTTTTATTGCCTAGTATAGATGCATGCAAATTAATCGATAAGTTTACTTTCCAGTTATTCGGACTTACTAAGCATGTAAATGCTTACCCCTCTCTTTTCCTTATTTTACAGAGCTCGTGGACTCGCGAAGATTAAGAGACAGTTGGAGAGTTCACACACTATCATCTTGTCTAGCTTTGGTTTATATATACTCTTATTTTGTTTAATGGCATGTATAGGCCTTTTGTTATTTTGTTATATGTGTCATTTGATTAGCCAATATGAAGGCTTATAAAAGTATACATATTCACTTGTATATGGCCATGAAAATTGGCTCATGTTGGTGTAGGTTATGACCTATCAAATTGTGCATGTTATGTTCCAATGTTCTTGTGATGATTAAATATGGTGTATTACAATTAGTCATATGTAGCATGACCAAATCACATGGGTGGTTAAGCCACAATTTTGGCAATGAGTTAAGATAACAAGCCAATCTTAATTGCGTCATAAGTCATGGAAATCCTTAAGATAAAAGGGGACAACCTAGTGATCGCGTTATTTCGTGATAGGTTTTAAATATTTATAATTAATCGTTCTTGAAACTAACTATTATTGCGATGTAGGCAAGTGTACCTATCGAACAGTAGTATAGTTTTAGCAAGACCGGATTGTCGAACCCAAAGTCACTAAAAGTACTAGTAATGACTGTCTTTTTATTATTTAGCCTAAGAATAAAGAGGTTTTTGTTTTAATTAACTAATTATCTAAACTAAGAACTTACAGAGAAAAGAATTGGGGAATTGCTTTTGGGGAAAATTGATTGACTTAAGACAATACCTAAGGAAAAATCCACCTAGACTTTACTCGTTATTCTGACTCTGAATCGGACGATTTATTCATTCAACTTGTTCCGTAGAGATTCCTAAGTTATGTTATTATCCCTATTTAAGACTAATAACGTCTAATCCCTAGATTGAATAACCGAGACTATTCTCTAATTAACACTCTAGAGTTGCATTAACTTGATCTATGGATCCTCTTATTAGGTTTCACCCTAATCCGGCAAAATCTTGTCACCCTATGTCTAGGCGCGTAATCAACTCCGCTTAATTATGAAAAATGTTCTCTTAGACAGGGTCTGTTCCTCCTCTGAATAAGAGCTTGTCTTGATTAGTATCCTGGGATATCAAAAAAAGAACTAAGAACACATAATTAAGAACAAGTTAAATATTAATTATACGATTCAGAAAATAATAACAAGATTCGTCTTAGGTTTCATTCCCCTTAGGTATTTAAGGGATTTAGTTCATAACTAAATAAGAAAACATCTCAGAATAATAAAGAATACAAAACATAAAGAAAACCCAAAACTCCTGAAGGGGAATTGAGGAGAGATCTTCAGTCTTGATGATGAATCTGGATTTTAAGATGGATCAATCGGCTTCCTTGGAGATAATTCCTTACTCCGTAGTCTCCGTCTCTTTTCTTCCTTCTCTAGGGTGTATTTATAGGCTTTGGAATGCCTAAAAGCCCTCAAAATTAGCCTTTTCCGAATTGGACTCAACTTGGGCTCGGCAGGGACACGCCCATGGCACACGCCCGTGTTCTATTACTTCAGGGCGTGTTTGAGCCTGCCAAATTCACACGACCGTGTGGTCTACTCGTGTGATGAGGTCTAGGCCGTGTTGATTTCGTACTTTGGCCCATTTTCTCCGTTTTTGGCCCGTTTCTTGTTCCTTTCGCTCTCCTATGCTCTCCTAAGTATAAAACATGAAATTAAAGCATTAGGAGCATCGAATTCACCAATTTTAATGGGAAATCATTCATAAAATGCATTAAACATGGGGTAAAAATATATATAATTTACGGTTTATCAAATACCCCTACACTTAAGCATTTGTTTGTCAAGCAAAATTCTCAACTCATAATCAAAATAAATTCTTCTCAACTTATAATTTCTATCGATAATATCTCACATTAAACCATAAGTAATCATACATTGAGAATTCAACTAAAAGAACATAAAAGTTTCAAACATTCTGAGTTGAGTATTTAATCATGCAAATATAGGTGTCTCTCCTCATCTGAGTAATTATCTTTGATTCAGAATATCACAGAGTTTCACATCCTCAATGAAGATTCACTCAAATCACTCGAGGTGTTTAAGGTCAATAAATGAAGCACTCAATAGTCAATAATGAAAAGTCATTATCATAGGCTTGCATGAAAATCAAATCTCCACCACTATAATTTAAGATGATACATCAATCAAAAGGTCTTTAGAGGGTTGTAGTGAGGATTGGTTAGGGGGGTGTGGTCACAAGCTGAAAGAAAGAGTTAGAATTGAGATTGAATTGAAAATTTGTCTAACTAGAAAAAAAAGCTAATCTTCACTTGCGTACAACAGAGCTTCTTCTTAGAATATGAAATTACAGATAAGTATACATAGTTTTTTTAAGAACAAGTTAAATATTTATTGTAACACCCCTCACCCGTATCCAACGCCGGGACAGGGTTTGAGGCGTTACTGGACTTAAACATTCACAACATGCAAAACCGGGCCACAAAATTTTGTCCAAAATTAAAACATCTTAAACACATACATATCGTCCCTTATACAGACCTTCGAAGCCTATAACATACATTGGGGTGGTTCGGGACTAAACCAAGAACTTTGAAAATCTATGGGCAACTTAACTAATTTTCTTACTTCGGAGAGTCACACGCCTGTGTGGATTGGGCCATGTAGTCACACACGTCCGTGTAGCTTGGGACACGCCCGTGTCTTGTGCCTATGGAGCTCTCTATCCATTTGGTCATGAACAAGTTAGGGTCACACGACCAAGGCACACGCCCGTATGCTTAAGCCGTGTGTCATACACGGCCTAGACACACGCCCGTGTATCTTTCTGTGTGGACAATTTCAAGGCTATTTTCTAAGCCAATTGTCACCCTTAATTACCTACATACACTTATACATTTTCATAGCAATTGACGTGGCATATTTGAGTAATTATATATTCACAATCAAGACACAAGCATGACATTCTCACAACAACACATAACATCATGGCATACAAGCATATGCACATCACCGATATCAGACATAACATGAATAGCTAGATTTATAAGTCAGAATCATTAGCTCACTAAAGACCAATATATTTGGCCAAATTATAATAACACATGTTATAAAACTAGATCCATATACATGCCACTCACTTGATAATTCTAGCATATGTGTTTATACTCTCAAAGTGTTGGCTTGATAGTGTGATGCTGCCTCCGACGATCTCCAACCCTGAGCTAACCTGACAACACTAAAAGAATTGAAAAGGAGGGGTTAAGCTTTACGCTTAGTAAGCTCGCATGAAATAATAATAAGCAATTTACTAACACGATTTCTATAGTAAAACTAACCCAATTGTACATTTACACATGTTCTGGTTAAGCTGCTTTCTTGAGTCACAGTCACTAAATCATTTATATCTGGAGTTACGGAACTCCAAATTAATATCCATAAATTTTACCAGAAACTAGACTCATATATATTTCCACCATAAAATTTTCATAATTTTTTGTCCAGCCAATAAGTACAGTTTATTATTCAAAGTCTCCCTTGTTTCACTATTTGACAGCTTCAACCTTTCTTCACTAAAATTTATTTATCTCATAGTACGAGACTCAGATAATGTTCCCGTCTCTTTCTCCTAAAATTAGACTCATTAGGGATTTTATTCATATGATTTATAAATCATATTTATTTTTGTACAATTTCTAGCGATTTTCCCAAGTCAGAACAGAGAATTTCAAACTCATTCTGACTCTGTCTCACAAGAATTCAAGTATCTCATAATAAAAAATTCTTTTGCTTACACCGTTTCTTTTATGTGAAACTAGAATAATTAATATTTAATTTCATATATTATTCATCCTCTAATTCGACTTCCTCCATTTATGGTAATTTTTTAAATTCAGGCTAGTGCTGTTGTTCAACACTGTTTCGGTGCAAAAATCACAATAGCTATCATAATTCCATTGTCACATTGATCATGGACTCATTATTTCATAAATATCATATTCAATTACACAATGTAACACCCGTACCCGAGACCGTTGCCGGAGTCGGACACGAGGGGTTCACAGACTAAATTCGCTTACTATCGCAGTCCATTTTAAAATTTTCCAGGCAGTTGGCTAACTGCGACACTGTCACCTTAAAAATCATATCTTGAGTTTCACAACTCGAAAATCAGTTTCGTAATTTTTCCCTGAAACTAGACTCATATGCTCATCTACATATTTTTTTCTAGAATTTTTTGTCGGGCCAATTAGTACAGTTTATTAGTCAAAGTCTCCCATGTTACAGGGATCGACTACACTGACCTTTGCGCATTACGACTTGGATATCTCCCTGCACAGGGCTTCAATACTGATGCCGTTTGTTTCTATAGATACTAGACTTAGAGAGAAATCCAGACATATATGGCATAACTCCTAATTATCTCTGGTTAATTTATATTGAATTTCCAAATTCGGAACAGGGAATCCAGAAACCTTTCTGGCCCTGTCTCACGAGAACCTGAATATCTCTTAACATACTGTCCATATGATCATTTCGTTACTTTCCTATGAAAATAGATTCATCAAGTTTCGTTTAAATAATTTATTCACTATTTAATTCCAATCCTACTATTTTTAGTGATTTTCCAAATCTACATCACTGCTGCTGCCAGCATCTGCCTTTAAGGTAGACTTTACCTATTTCATAGTTTCCATGATTCAACTAGCCCTTTTTGCATAAATAGCACAAATCATGATAGCGATTAACCATTCCATACCAAATGATTATAACATTATGCTCGAACATATATAAGCCATTTTCGCATGGCTATATACATTAACCAAAATATTCTTCCGCCACTAGTCTATTTTATACATGCCATAAGACAATCCGAAACATAGCAGTACCAAACAGTGGATAGTGATAGTGTGACTAGTTGCTGACGATCCCCGAGCCTGTAGCTTCGCAATGAGATCTATAAAACAGAGGAAACAGAGTAAACGGAGTAAGCATTACAATGCTTAGTAAGTTTTAAGCAGTGTCAACAGATAACAATCAAATTATAACATAGTTGTTCGTATTTTTATTTCACTCTTCCTTCGGGCATACCATCCCTTTACCGAATCTGCACATCTCATCATATACAATAGGCAGATAAACTTTCACATAAAAGTGAGCTCATGTGACATAGATATATCGTATGATTTCACATCACCTCTCACACTGATCCGATGTCACATAATCATAGGAATAGTCTCATAGATTGCTCTCGTATGCATCACATAACTACCTTATGATTTAGTGCAAATCAAGCTCACATATAAACTTGGAGTACATACCTGTTTAACCTTTCGCATTGAATATATTTATAAGCAATTCTTATTACGAAGTCTTACCCGGACATAATCTCCACACGAAGTTATCGGGTCTTACCCGGACAAAATCCCCACACGTAGTCATCGGGTCTTTAGAGCTCGATATAGTACAAGCACGAAGCTTAAGGACATTAATCAGTGATAATATTCTCGCATAAAGCCTGCGGGGTTTTAACCCGGATATAGTACTGACACAAATGCCCTTCGGGACTTATCACATTTATGCACTTTCACATCCATCACATTGGCCACTTTCACATTCATCACATCGGCCATTAAGCCTTATCACATATATATACACTTTCACATTCATCACATCGGCTATTAGGCCTTATCGCGCATATACACTTTCACATTCATCACATCGGCCATTAAGCCTTATCACATATATATACACTTTCACATTCATCACATCGGCTATTAGGCCTTATCGCACATATACACTTTCACATTCATCACATCGGCCATTAAGCCTTATCACATATATATACACTTTCACATTCATCACATCGGCCATTAGGCCTTATCACATATATACACTTTCACATTCATCACATCGGCCATTAGGCCCTATTCACATATATACACTTTCACATTCATCACATCGGCCATTAAGCCTTATCACATATATACACTTTCACATTCATCACATGGGCCATTAGGCCTTATCACAATTTAGAATTCACATATGGGTTTAATCAATAGCTTATAAGCAACTAAAACAAGTTTATCAAGGTTTACAACACAATCTCAAATTCAGCACAAGCTGTTTTTCCTGAGCAATAGTCACTAAATTATTTATAACTGGAGCTACAAAACTCCAAATCACTTTCCGTAAATTTTTCCTGAATATAGACTCGTATGTCTTCCATCCATAAAATTTCCAAAATTTTAGGTTTGGCCAATCAATACCAGATTTTTTTCTTAAAGTTTTCCCCTGTTTCACTGCTTGACTAATCTGACCACTCTTCACTACGAATCAAATTTCTCATTATCAGAAATTCCTTTGCTTACACGGTTTCTTTTATAAGAAACTAGACTCATTAAGCTTTAATTTCATGTCTCATTCAGCCTCTAATTCAAATCCATGAATTTATGGTGATTTTCTAAATTCATGTTACTGCTGCTGTCCTGAGCAGGTTTATCACAATTTTACTCTTCTGACATATCCTTTCAGCACTTCATAATATCATATCCATTTGGCAACATATCATATCAATAACTTACCTATACTTCATAATAACCATTAGGCTATATGCATAAAGATTTACAATAGATTTATGATTCTTTTAATATGTGCTTAACATATCATACTCAATCACATTATAGGCTTTAATACTTAAAACTTACCTCGATCGCTAATGTACGTCAATTCCGACTATTCGACCAATTTCCCTTTTTCCACGATCCGACTTTGTTTCCTTGAGTTCTTGAGCTAATGAACCAAATTTAAACTTATCACATCACTATTGTGTAAAACCACATTCGATTATATTATAATTCGGTTAGCAAGAAATACACTTATTCCTTATAACATTTAGCTTCGAGATCACCACCTCAATCATCTCAAGTACCAAACATGCATTAATACTCTCTTTAGTACAATTTCGTTACTTTAACTAAATACTAAACATATCCTTTTGCTTATCTATACACATCCGCCTTTTAACTCATACCAATCATAACAAATAGCATAATATTTGTTAACATATAAAATTATGGTTGACATTACATCATTTACTTCCACTAACCATTTAAGCATAACCTAAGCGCATACATTGCATTGACAAACCAAACCAAAATATCCAATACATAGTCAAACATATAATTGTTATTTCACTCCTTTTCGAACTAATTTATAAAATGCATTCTCAAAGCCATAGCATATCATACATGAAACTTACCAAAGATGAATTAATCATAAGCTATTTATAGTACCTTAACCAAACACAACAACTAACTTCACACATATTTTTTTCTATGCAAATACCAAAGCCGAATCAGCTAAATATACTTATGAATATATATATCATCATCGAAATCACCTAAGCTTAGACATCATTTCTTAATTCCAAGCAAGTTGCCGAATGCAACCTTACTAAATTTTCATGAATTCAAATCATGGATTCAATATACCATTACCATGAAATCAACAACCAAAAATTCATAGACAATTTAGGAAAAATCACATAAAATCGTAACAAAAAAGGCATTCATGTAACACTTGATTTTTAAATTCTAACATCAAACTCAAATTTCTTAGCTCATCAACTCATGGCCGAACATCAATTATTCACCAAAACAAATTTTAACTCATGGGTTTTAGAGAAAATTAAGTAAGGGATTCAATGATACTAAAAATTAACAAAACAACTTGAATTTCACCTTGAATTGTTGCTTCCAAATGGCCGAAACTTCAAAGCCACAAATTTTATTTTCTTTCTCCTTTGTTCGGCCTCCAAGATGAACTACATGCATGTTCTCTTTTTTTTTTTTTCTTTCTAATCTCAAGTTACGGCAATGTAGAGTGAGGATGAACCACCTTTGTTTTTATCACCCATTTCTTCTTTTAATTATTCTTTCTTCCATAATATAAAGCCACTAACTAAAATGAAATGCATATAATATCTATCAACTATCATTATGGCCGGCCACTAATTAAAAGTGGTCCATTTGACATGCAAGTCCCTCATGTCAATAACTCATGCATTATTTGGCCACTTTAAATTTCACCTATCACATTATCAAGTCTTATCACATGGGTCCTGTAACACCCCGAACCCGAGGCCGTCGCCGGAGTTGAACACGAGGTGTTAACAGACTTCAAACCACTTATTAAAATTTTTCCAGACAAGCTGTCAATCTGCATACTAGTCGCTTTAAAAATCATATCTTGAGCTCTGGAACTCAAAATCCAGTTCCGTGAATTTTCCCTGAAACTAGACTCATATTCCCATCTACATATTTTTTTCTAGAATTTTTGGTTGGGCCAATTAGTACAGTTTATTAGTCAAAGTCTCCCATGTTACTGGGGTCGACTACACTGACCTTTGCGTATTACGACCTGGATATCTCCCTGTACAGAACTTCCATACTGATGCCGTTTGTTTCTATAGAAACTAGACTCAGAGAGGAATCTATACATATATGGTATGACTCCTAATTATCTCTGGTTAATTTATAATGAATTTCCAAAGTCGGAGCAGGGAATCCAGAAACCATTCTGGTCCTGTCCCACGAGAACCTGATTATCTCTTAACATACTGTCCATATGATCCTTTCGTTACTTCTATATGAAGATAGACTCATCGAACTTCGATTACATAATTTATTCATCAATTAATTCCACTCCTATTATTTTTAGTGATTTTTCAATCTCATGTCACTGCTGCTGCCAGCATCTGTTACGAAAGCAACTATGCCCACTTCGTGTTTACTCCTTGATCTAACTAATAATTCATCATGCATATCACAAATTATGATCATGACTAACCATGCCAAAGGCTAATCATTGTCAAATTTCCCCCTACTACACTATTGCCATATCATGAATTTTAACACCAAAATAATCAACCATGACGTATGGCATAAAAAGGTCGAATTATCAAGATTTGCGACCTAACGTATGAATCCAAACCCAACCGAACATTTATGCCATTTTCGCATGGCTAAAAGGTTACATACCAAAGTTCAAACACAACATAGTAGCCTATACATGCCGAAATGTTCTCCTAATCCAACTAAGAAGAAAGTACCAAAACTTGCTATCCGGTGTGATGACTTCGATGACGGCCCGACCACGCAAAAAGAGACGAGTCCAAGAAACCTAGTATGGGTGACAAGGAAACACCGAGTGAGTTTATAACTCAGTAAGTCATAAGCAATACACTACCATCCATTAATAACATTATCACAAGAGGAAACAAAATGGAACGAGGCTAGTTACTCCATCCATACCGAACCATACCATAGTTCCTCCGACCTATCGGTTCAATCTCATACCAAATCATGCATTCACATTCCATATACTTATCAATAGAATATTCGAGGCATTTTCATAAATCATTTTATTTTCGTTACAATCATACAACTAAACGGCCTTTCACCCATTCCACGATAAATCTTATGTACGTGACTTCAAGTATATTTGTCACATAGGTTCAACTTACCAAGCTCAACTCCAAATATAAACATAGCACCTATTAGCCATGAACTCAAGATACTTACCCGATCCGCTATCCGTGATCGACTAAATAGTGTCGCACACTTAGTGTCCATAATGATTCAAGAATATTTATTAAGTCCGCACACTCAGTGCTATATAATCAACTCGCACACTTAGTGCTACATAATCATACTCGCACACTTAGTGCTACATAGTCAACTCGCACACTTAGTGCTACATAGTCAAACTCGCACACTTAGTGCTACATAGTCAAACTCGCACACTTAGTGCTACATATTCAATTCGCACACTTAGTGCTGCACAATTTAAACCCGCACACTTAGCGCCAATCTCATGGTCATAAATGTTTATACCCGCACATTTAGTGCCGAGATCAACAACTCAATACATCTCACCTCTTTTCTTTTCATTCAACACTTTCATCACCACATACGTACATGCATATATATATTTATTCATTCCATTCAGCATCATTACATAAACGTTATGACCATTTGAATTAATACCAACTATATGCTTAATGACTTACTTTATGTTGGGTAAAATAAATTCCGAGTCGGCTACTCGATGACCTTCGATTTCTCCTTGTTGGACGCCTCTCCTTTAGGTTCTTGAGCTTAAATAATACAAATAAGAGTATTCAATATTTAACCCAATAACATGAATTTATTTATCACACTCGGCAATCACATATCATTAAATTTTCGAACCAAAATGTCATTATATGACCACATATACACATATCCATATACTTAAGCTCAATAATTATAATGTAATATCATGTACCCACTTTAAGTATATTGCCGAATATACTTAATCATACATACACCTAACCAAAACAATTTCCTAAAATCTTTATATCATTTATACACTAAGCCGAATACTCTCACCAAGTTCACCTATATTCTTCAACAATTCCTTCATTGATCAAACACATATTCGGCTAAAGAAATGGCAATTTTAGCAACCTTCGATTTAGTACTTAACTTTTACCACATATCAAATAACTCATTTCCTTACTCATGTGACCACGTATATTCGGTCATGCATACACACATAAAATCAATTTGGAGACTCTATCAATCCAACATACATTCGGCACCTTCATCCACCATTCTACCAAGCATGTAATATTCAAACACAACCAAACTCACATTCGGCCCTAGCTCATAACAAGGTAGCCGATTCTTTTTATAGTTCAAACACTCCTCTATCATCATTCACCTAACTTTAACATGAAACAACAAAACTCACCATTTCTCATCCAAATAACATGAACAACAACCATTTCTTGAACACTTTCTCATGACCGATTGCTCATGTTACCAACAAGATTCAAGATTTGAACATGGGCTATTTAGAACTCAAGTCAATTACTAAAACATGCATGCATCTCAAGGACAACATCAAACATACCTTAGTTTAGCAAACCACCATAGCCGATTTTCTCAAGCTTTTCCCCTTCCTTTCTTTCCTCTATTCAGCCAAAGATGTTCAAGAATGAACACTTTTTTTTTGTTTTCTTTCTTCAATTCACGGCAACAAGGGGGTATGGATGAGACCATATTATTTTTTTTTTCATCACCCTTCCTTTCATTATTTAATCACCATGCTCATTATTTTATTTTTCTTAACATACATCACTAGCATAACATGTTGGAGACATGTTTCCACCCATAGCATGGCCGGCCACTATGCTTTAGTTTGGCTAATTTGACATGCAAGGACAACACTTTCCCACTTTAATACTATTTGGTCCTTACTTATTTACCTATCATAATTTTCCAAGTCTTTCAACTAGATCCTTTCAAGCAAAATTCACATTCCTAATATAAAATTTAAAACATCAAATTTTTGTACAAGTACTATCACACATATAAGATATGCAAATAAAATTTTAACTAAATTTTATGACTCGGTTTTGTGGTCCCGAAACCACATTCCGACTAGGGTCGAATTAGGGCTGTTACAACTCTCCCCCACTTAAGAAATTTTCGTCCCCGAAAATCTTACCGGTAAATAGGTTTGGTATCGTTCTTTCATCGAGCTCTCGATTTCCCAAGTAGCTTCCTCGATCCAATGTTTGAGCCATAACACCTTCACTAACGGAACCCTTTTGTTTCGTAACTCCTTCACTTCACGAGCTAGGATACGTATCGGTTCTTCTTCATAACTCATATCGGCTTGAATTTCAACCTCTGATGGGCTAATTATGTGCGATGGATCAGATCGATAGCGTCGAAGCATCGAAACATGAAAGGCATCGTGAATCTTTTCAAGCTCAGGGGGCAAAATTAATCGGTATGCAACTGGTCCAACTCGTTCGGATACTTCGTACGGGCCGATGAATCTCGGACTCAATTTGCCCTTACGACCAAATCTAAGCACCTTCTTCCAGGGTGAAACTTTGAGAAATACTTTATCTCCAACCTGATATTCAATGTCTTTTCTTTTCAAATCTGCATACGACTTTTGACGATCCGAAGCGGCTTTCAAAATTTCGCGAATTACTCGGACTTTCTGCTCGGCATCCTTAATCAAATCAACCCCAAAGATTTTACTTTCACTAAGTTCAGTCCAAAATAATGGGGTACGGCACTTGCGACCGTATAAAGCCTCGTAAGGTACCATCTTAATGCTTGATTGAAAGCTATTGTTATAAGCAAATTCAATCAAAGGCAAATATCTTTCCCATGAACCACAGAACTCTAAGACGCAACATCTCAACATATCCTCGAGTATCTGAATTGTTCGTTCAGATTGACCATCGGTTTGGGGATGAAAAGCGGTGCTAAAATGCAGCTTGGTACCCAAAGCTTCTTGCAATTTCTTCCAAAATCGCGATGTAAATCTTGGGTCCCTATCTGACACAATAGAAATAGGTACTCCATGTAATCTCACAATCTGAGAAACGTACAATTCAGCTAGTTTATCCAATGAAAAATCCGTACGCACGGGGATAAAGTGAGCCGACTTAGTCAGTCGATCGACAACAACCCAAATCGCATCCTTCTTACTTGCTGACAATGGCAGCCCGGACACAAAGTCCATTGTGACTCAATCCCATTTCCACTTGGGTATCATGATCGGCTGAAGTAATCCTGAAGGCACTTGATGTTCTGCTTTCACTTGTTGACATATTAAGTATCTCGAAACAAAGTCAGAGATGTCTCGTTTCATACCATGCCACCAAAACTGACATTTCAGATCGTTGTACATTTTAGTACTACCCGGGTGGATAGACATTCGGCCACTATGAGCCTCATTCAAAATCATCGAAATAAGTTCCGAATTCCTTGGAACACACAAACGACTTCTGAACCTCAAACAATCATCATCATCCATTTGAAACTCCGATTCCTTGTTCGGAACACACTCAGCCCGTTTTGCAACCAATTCATCATCAACTTTCTGGGCTTCACGAATTTGATGAATCAATAATGGTTTGGCTTTTAATTCAGCTACTAACACATTGTCGGGTAGAACAGACAAGTGCACATTCATCGCTCGTAAAGCAAACAGCGATTTCCGGCTTAAGGCGTCCGCAACCACATTAGCCTTTCCCGGGTGGTAATCAATGGCAAGCTCGTAATCTTTCAACAACTCAAGCCAACGTCTTTGTCGCAGATTCAAGTCTCACTGAGTCATCAAATATTTGAGACTTTTGTGATCCGAAAATACATGGCACTTCTCACCAAATAAATAATGTCGCCATATTTTTAAAGCAAATACGATGGCAGCTAGTTCGAGGTCGTGGGTCGGATAATTTCTCTCGTGTGGCTTCAATTGTCTCGACGCATAGGCCACAACTCGACCTTCTTGCATCAACACGCAACCCAACCCAAGTAGGGATGCGTCACTATAAATGGCAAACTCTTTGCCTGATTCGGGTTGCACTAAAATTGGTGCTTCAGTCAAATGAGTTTTCAGTTGATCGAAACTTTTCTGACATTTCTCCGTCCATTCGAACTTAACATCCTTTTGAAGTAGCTTCGTCATTGGTGTGGCTATCATCGAGAAACCTTTGACAAATCGTCGGTAATAACCGGCGAGCCCTAGGAAGCTCCGAACTTCGGTAACATTTCTCGGAGGCTTCCAGTTAAGTATGGCTGAAATTTTGCTCGGGTCAACTCGAATACCCGATGCGGATACCACATGACCCAAGAAGCTAACCTCTCTTAACCAGAACTCACACTTACTGAACTTAGCATATAACTGCTTATCCCGCAAAATTTGCAACACTAGCCTCAGATGCTCAGTATGTTCGGTCTCATCTCTTGAATAGACCAAGATGTCATCAATGAACACAACTACGAACCGATCCAAATATGGTCTGAAGATCCGATTCATCAAATCCATAAACACCGCAGGGGCATTAGTGAGCCCAAACGGCATCACTAAGAACTCGTAGTGACCGTACCTCGTTCTGAAAGCAGTTTTGGGTACGTCCGAATCTCGAATCTGCAACTGATAATAACCCGATCTCAAATCTATCTTTGAAAACACTGATGCTCCCTTTAATTGATCAAACAAATCATCAATACGCGGTAACGGATACTTATTCTTTATCGTCACTTTATTTAGTTGACGGTAGTCAATGCACAACCTCATGGTTCCGTCCTTCTTTTTCACGAACAATACTGGTGCACCCCAAGGTGAGAAACTTGGTCGAGCGAAACCTCTATCCGTCAATTCTTGCAACTGAGCTTTCAACTCTTTTAACTCGGTTAGTGCCATACGATACGGAGCTATCGAAATTGGCACAATTCCAGGTACAAGCTCAATACCAAACTCTATCTCCCGAACAGGTGGCAAACCCGGTAATTCTTCAGGAAAAACATCCGGGTATTCACAAACCACCGGCACAGATTTGGGTTTCTTTTCTAACTCTTTGTCATCAAGTACATACGCAAGGTATGCTTCGCACCCTTTTCTCACATATTTCTGGGCCAACATTGCTGATATTACAGCTGGCAACCCCCTTAAGTCCACAGACTCAACTCGGATTATCTCGTTATTTGCGCACCTCAAATCAATAGTCTTGCTTTTGCAATTCACAACCGCATCATGCGCGGTCAACCAATCCAAACCAAGAATAACATCAAATTCGTCAAACGGCAAAAGCATCAAATCAGCCGAAAAACAGGATTCTCGGATTATTAGAGGGCATCTCTTACACACTTTATCAACAAATACGCATTGACCCAAAGGGTTTGACACTCGAATTACGAACTCAGTAGACTCAACAGGTAGAGTCTTACTGGATGCTAAGGTTTCGCATACATATGAATGAGTAGAGCCAGGGTCAATCAATGCAATCACATTAGTATCAAAGAGAGTGAAGGTACCAGTGATGACGTCAGGGGAGGATGCCTCCTCTCGTGCGCGGATGGCATATGCTCTAGCAGGAGTGCGGTTCTCGGCTCGAACAGCCGTATCAGAGGCCCCTCTTTGACTACCACCCCTACCTCCTAAAATTCTCGGTGGTCTACCTCTAGTTGTCACTCCACTAGGTCTTGCACCTTGAATCTTATTCTTCTCATTAAGCTCCGTGCAACCTCTAATGAAGTGGTCCTTCGAACCGCATCCGTAACAGGCCCTGTTAATAGACTTACCCCAACATTCACCTATGTGTCGTCTTCCACATTGGGGACATTCAGGTTTCTCTAGACGATTATTGCCCACACTAGCTACCGAAGTAGCTCGGGAGTCCGTCGATGGTCTTGCTCTGATGGAAATTCCCGCAGTCGTCCTAGACTTATTAGTGTCCTCCCTTAACTTCTTTACGGCTGAGAACGGGGCTTTACCCGTCGATCTTTTACGGTAGTCTCTAGCTTCAAATTCAGCCTTCTTCTTCTCCTTTCCAAGTTCTTCCGCCTTGCAGGCTCGTTCGACTAGTGTTACGAATTCTTTTATTTCCAGAATACCCATTAGTAGCTTTAAATCTTCATTCAATCCTTCTTCGAATCTTTTGCACATAGCAACCTCATCAGCTACACACTCCCGGGCATACCTACTGAGTCTTACGAATTCATGTTCGTATTCAGATACTGTCATACGGCCTTGCTTGAGTTCCAAGAATTCCTTACGCTTTTGATCAATGAACCGTTGACTAATATATTTCTTTCGAAATTCCGTCTGAAAGAAGTCCCAAGTTATTCGTTCGTTTGGGACTATGGAAATCAGGGTCCTCCACCAATAGTAGGCTGTGTCCCGCAACAAGGATATAGCACACTTTAGACATTCATCGGGTGTGCATGACAGTTCATCAAACACCCGAACGGTGTTATCAAGCCAGAACTCGGCCCTTTCAGCATCATCAGCAACTATGGCCCTGAACTCCTCAGCCCCGCGCTTCCTAATCAAGTCTACAGGTGGCTTACTCAGCCTCACAGGATCAGTAACTGATGGCATTACTGGCTCCGGGGGTGGATTATTCAAATTCGGGAATTGTTGGACCGCCGGATTGGTTCGGGCATACTGCGCGACCCATTCATTCATCATGGTAAAGAAGGCTTGTTTAGCCCCCTCACCTTAATTATTCGCAGATGACTGAGGTTCAACAGGCGGCGTCCCTTGTGCAGGAGCAGCCGCTACGCTCTCAACGTCATCCGCTAAGGTTCCTTCTACACCAGGGTCCATTTACTAATCAAAACAAAAACATTTTACCCGTCAGAAGTCATCACACATTTAAACATTAACATTAAGGCATGTATAGCTAGACTCATACGCGCTATGGTAGTCCTAGAACCGACTAAACCATAGCTCTGATACCAATCAAATGTAACACCCCGAACCCGAGGCCGTCGCCGGAGTTGAACACGAGGTGTTAACAGACTTCAAACCACTTATTAAAATTTTTCCAGACAAGCTGTCAATCTGCGTACTAGTCGCTTTAAAAATCATATCTTGAGCTCTGGAACTCAAAATCCAGTTCCGTGAATTTTCCCTGAAACTAGACTCATATTTCCATCTACATATTGTTTTCTAGAATTTTGGTCGGGCCAATTAGTACAGTTTATTAGTCAAAGTCTCCCATGTTACTGGGGTCGACTACACTGACCTTTGCGCATTACGACCTGGATATCTCCCTGTACAGAACTTCCATACTGATGCCGTTTGTTTCTATAGAAACTAGACTCAGAGAGGAATCTATACATATATGGTATGACTCCTAATTATCTCTGGTTAATTTATAATGAATTTCCAAAGTCGGAGCAGGGAATCCAGAAACCGTTCTGGCCCTGTCCCACGAGAACCTGATTATCTCTTAACATACTGTCCATATGATCCTTTCGTTACTTCTATATGAAAATAGACTCATCGAACTTCGATTACATAATTTATTCATCAATTAATTCCACTCCTACTATTTTTAGTGATTTTTCAATCTCATGTCACTGCTGCTGCCAGCATCTGTTACGAAAGCAACTATGCCCACTTCGTGTTTACTCCTTGATCTAACTAATAATTCATCATGCATATCACAAATTATGATCATGACTAACCATGCCAAAGGCTAATCATTGTCAAATTTCCCCCTACTACACTATTGCCATATCATGAATTTTAACACCAAAATAATCAACCATGACGTATGGCATAAAAAGGTCGAATTATCAAGATTTGCGACCTAACGTATGAATCCAAACCCAACCGAACATTTATGCCATTTTCGCATGGCTAAAAGGTTACATACCAAAGTTCAAACACAACATAGTAGCCTATACATGCCGAAATGTTCTCCTAAGCCAACTAAGAAGAAAGTACCAAAACTTGCTATCCGGTGTGATGACTTCGATGACGGCCCGACCACGCAAAAAGAGACGAGTCCAAGAAACCTAGTATGGGTGACAAGGAAACACCGGGTGAGTTTATAACTCAGTAAGTCATAAGCAATACACTACCATCCATTAATAACATTATCACAAGAGGAAACAAAATGGAACGAGGCTAGTTACTCCATCCATACCGAACCATACCATAGTTCCTCCGACCTATTGGTTCAATCTCATACCAAATCATGCATTCACATTCCATATACTCATCAATAGAATATTCGAGGCATTTTCATAAATCATTTTATTTTCGTTACAATCATACAACTAAACGGCCTTTCACCCATTCCACGATAAATCTTATGTACGTGACTTCAAGTATATTTGTCACATAGGTTCAACTTACCAAGCTCAACTCCAAATATAAACATAGCACCTATTAGCCATGAACTCAAGATACTTACCCGATCCGCTATCCGTGATCGACTCAATAGTGTCGCACACTTAGTGTCCATAATGATTCAAGAATATTTATTAAGTCCGCACACTCAGTGCTATATAATCAACTCGCACACTTAGTGCTACATAATCATACTCGCACACTTAGTGCTACATAGTCAACTCGCACACTTAGTGCTACATAGTCAAACTCGCACACTTAGTGCTACATATTCAATTCGCACACTTAGTGCTGCACAATTTAAACCCGCACACTTAGCGCCAATCTCATGGTCATAAATGTTTATACCCGCACATTTAGTGCCGAGATCAACAACTCAATACATCTCACCTCTTTTCTTTTCATTCAACACTTTCATCACCACATACGTACATGCATATATATATATTTATTCATTCCATTCAGCATCATTACATAAACGTTATGACCATTTGAATTAATACCAACTATATGCTTAATGACTTACTTTATGTTGGGTAAAATAAATTCCGAGTCGGCTACTCGATGACCTTCGATTTCCCCTTGTTGGACGCCTCTCCTTTAGGTTCTTGAGCTTAAATAATACAAATAAGAGTATTCAATATTTAACCCAATAACATGAATTTATTTATCACATTCGGCAATCACATATCATTAAATTTTCGAACCAAAATGTCATTATTTGACCACATATACACATATCCATATACTTAAGCTCAATAATTATAATGTAATATCATGTACCCACTTTAAGTATATTGCCGAATATACTTAATCATACATACACCTAACCAAAACAATTTCCTAAAATCTTTATATCATTTATACACTAAGCCGAATACTCTCACCAAGTTCACCTATATTCTTCAACAATTCCTTCATTGATCAAACACATATTCGGCTAAAGAAATGGCAATTTTAGCAACCTTCGATTTAGTACTTAACTTTTACCACATATCAAATAACTCATTTCCTTACTCATGTGACCACGTATATTCGGTCATGCATACACACATAAAATCAATTTGGAGACTCTATCAATCCAACATACATTCGGCACCTTCATCAACCATTCTACCAAGCATGTAATATTCAAACACAACCAAACTCACATTCGGCCCTAGCTCATAACAAGGTAGCCGATTCTTTTTATAGTTCAAACACTCCTCTATCATCATTCACCTAACTTTAACATGAAACAACAAAACTCACCATTTCTCATCCAAATAACATGAACAACAACCATTTCTTGAACACTTTCTCATGACCGATTGCTCATGTTACCAACAAGATTCAAGATTTGAACATGGGCTATTTAGAACTCAAGTCAATTACTAAAACATGCATGCATCTCAAGGACAACATCAAACATACCTTAGTCTAGCAAACCACCATAGCCGATTTTCTCAAGCTTTTCCCCTTCCTTTCTTTCCTCTATTCGGCCAAAGATGTTCAAGAATGAACACTTTTTTTTTTGTTTTCTTTCTTCAATTCACGGCAACAAGGGGGTATGGATGAGACCATATTATTTTTTTTCATCACCCTTCCTTTCATTATTTAATCACCATGCTCATTATTTTATTTTTCTTAACATACATCACTAGCATAACATGTTGGAGACATGTTTCCACCCATAGCATGGCCGACCACTATGCTTTAGTTTGGCTAATTTGACATGCAAGGACAACACTTTCCCACTTTAATACTATTTGGTCCTTACTTATTTACCTATCATAATTTTCCAAGTCTTTCAACTAGATCCTTTCAAGCAAAATTCACATTCCTAATATAAAATTTAAAACATCAAATTTTTGTACAAGTACTATCACACATATAAGATATGCAAATAAAATTTTAACTAAATTTTATGACTCGGTTTTGTGGTCCCGAAACCACATTCCGACTAGGGTCGAATTAGGGCTGTTACAGGTCCTTTCTTATAAATTAACACCGCCTTGATAAAAATCAAGGCACAAAATATTCACACATACAAATTCCACATAATTTTTGTGACTCGGTTTCGTGGTCCCGAAACCACTTTCCGACTAGGGTCACTTTAGGGGTGTCACACACAATGTAAGGTAACATGATATTACAACACAATTCATAATCATAAGCATGAGGATGATTCATCTTTCAAATCTTTTCACTTGTTCATCATGTATACACATATATATTCATGAATTCGCTTACTCATCATTTATCACATTTCAATATGGCATCACTTATGAGTATAATGTACGTACCTGTACATATCCATAACATATCAATTAACTTTACCTTTATCACCACGCCCATCTCGGGACTTTCATCGCATCATTCATTATGATACCCGTTGAATTTCCGATGGACCTTTCCTTTTCCAGTTGTACACTTGAGGTGTACGTTTCTTTCCGAGTGGTACACACAAAGTATACCTTTCCTTTTGATATGATATACAAAAAATATACCTTCCCTTTTCATATGGTATACGCAAAGTATACCTAACCTTTTCAAATGGTATACACAAAGTATACCTTTCCTTTTCAAATGGTATACACAAAGTATACCTAACATTTTCAAATAGTATACACAAAGTATACCTTTCCTTTCCAAATTTGATAGCCGAAGCTATCCCTTTTCACATTCGATAGCCAAAGCTATCCCTTTTCACATTCAATAGCCGAAGCTATTACTATTTACTGATCAGGTAGCTGGAGCTACCACTTTTCACTAATCAGGTAGCTGAAGCTACTACTTTTCACTGATCAGGTAGCCGAAGCTACCACTTTTCACATTGTACACTCAAGGCGTACATTTCCTTTTCATAATGAGATCAAAAGATTATCCTTTAGGGACAACTTTTATTGCAACATATGCAAGATCTCACATTCTCGGTAATCACCAATTTCTTTTAAATATCATATCCCATCAAATTTCTATTAACATCAAATTCAATACAATTATAGCAAATTATATTTCATGTATATCAATAATATCATGAATAATAGGCTTGTTAAATCACGCGAACTTACCTCGCATCCAGAAATGACAATTTACCATTCTAGTTCATAACCTTGTATTCTCCCAATTTAAGCCCAAATCTCGATTTCCTTGATCTATAATATCACATTTAGCCTAATAGTTAGTCACAATATTCATATGGGTCTAAAAATCATATTTTTACAAATTTTCATTTTGACCCCTAAACTTTTGCATATTTTCACTTTTGCCCCAATGTTCGGAAATTAAACTTCTTCCTATTTTATTATGTTTTATGACATGCTGATCATTTTTCCCTTCTATGGAAAAATAAAATTCTCACTCTAACATGTACTTATGAACATTAGGTATTTTTACCGATTATGTCGTTTTACTCGTTTTCACGTAAAATCCCTTAGCAAAAGTTGTTTAAGACAATTTCAAGCTTCATATTCTACCATCAAACATCAAAATACATGCAAATCATTCATGGGTAAATTTTTAAACATTAATCCTAGCTCAAAATAATGGTAGAAATGAGCAGATAATGTTACAAGGATTTCAAAAATACATGGAACATTAAAAACGAAGCTTAGAATTACTTACTATTAAGCTTGGAAGCTTGGTCAAACCCTAACCATAGCTGCTCTTAGAACATTCTACTGTATCAAGAAGAAAGGGACACATTTGGGGTTTAAAATTTGTCTTTTAATTCATTTTACTCCTAAATGACCAAATTGCCCTTTTTACTATTCTTTCAAATTTTACCAAACCAAGGCCATTTTTGTCCAAAAAGTTATACAATGGTTTAGTTATCATTTAAGGACCTTCTATTTAAAATTTGCTGACAATTAGACACCTCTAACATGTAAAACTCAACTTTTGCACTTTTTACAATTTAGTCTTTTTTACTAAATTGAGTGCCCAAACGTCGAAATTTTCGAACAAAATTTTCACGAAATCATTTCATGAAATCGTAGACCATAAAAATGTAATAAAAATGAAATTTTCCTCATCAAATTTGTGGTGCCGAAATCACTGTTCCGACTAAGCCCCAAATCAGGATGTTACATTTATAGACTAACTTATTACAAACAAGACATAGCTAAGCAATTTCTTCAACTCAAATCTCGAAAAAAATAGGAATCAAATTAATTTAGGGGATTTCAACAATAATGGGTTAAGGGTTAATATTGAAGTTACTACAAGGAATGGCTTGTTAGGCTCAAGGGGGTTTACTAGGGGTTAATCGTGGAGGTAGGCTTTTCATGGCATGAGTGGGTTAATCCTAAGCCCCTTAATCATTTTTATTTATCAAATCAAATGGTGTGGTCTCGATATGCATAATCAAGCAAGTTCTAGAATAACAGTTCAATACTGACGCACTCTAAGCAATAATAAAAGTGAGCATGAAAGGATTAATAGATGCTCAAAAGGCTCAAAAATCTCACAAAAATTATGGCTTTTTGATGTTTAGACTCGTGAATTCCAATTCAAAGTAATACCTAGACTTGGGGAAACATCCTATAATTTTAAATTCTTAAAAAACAACTTATCATGCTTGATTCTCTAATGCCTTAAAGTTTAAACAATCACTGCATAAATCCCTATGTTTTAATTCAAGATATATCAATCAAAATCATAAATCAATTAAAATTTATCTTAAATATGATATGAGAGTTTTTCAAGAGAACAATGTGATTATTCAAGGATTTTTCTGATAATGACATGAATGTCCCCCCTCACACTTAAGATGTACATTGCCCTCAATGTACAAAGATAGGTATTATAGAATATAAAAATAAGATAGGGAGAGAAGTGAAACTTCCTATATGATGAATTCCTCGAACTAGAGTTTTGGAGAGTAATCGGTTCGAGAGTGGAGGAGGATACTCCGGCGGTCATGGAGGTTCATTAGTCCATAAATCCTGCATGAAAAGAATATTATATCTAGTGGTAGCTATGGTCGTGGTCGATCAGGACATGGTAGTCGTGGAGAACCTTTCCCGATGGAGTTTTAGTTCCTATGTGATGATGAGCTTAAGAGCTCTAGATAACTGTGATAAAAATCAAGAACTTTTTAGGGGATATTAGGAAGAATAATTACTCAAAAAGAAATAACCGAAATTAATAATTAAAAATAAAATTTCTAAAATCTAATAAAAATAAAAATTAGTTTCAATAAAAATTAAAAACATAAAATAATAAATAAATATTTTTAAACATCTTCATCGCTGGATGGTTCGCGAGGTGGAACTGGCGATGAGATGCAGAGGTGTTAAAAAATCTGCTGTAGAGTAGCATCAATGTTGTCAAATCGTTGAAAACACTGCTGCTTGAATCGATTGAGGTGCTCAGAGATGTCAGCATATGAAGCCGCCACATGAACTGGATGTGAGGGTGGTGGTGGCTGAGTCGGTGCAGTGGTCCGCAATTAAGGGTCGGGCCCGAAGTATGTGGAAACGCTCTTCTTGAGGCCCTCGGAGGAACTGTAGGAGAGGGTGAAAAATTTTCGTAGTTGGACCCGCGGAAGATGACGCTCCCTTCCTCTTCTTCGAGACAGGTACGACGACCTTTTTACCACGTGAAGATGACATGGTACCTACGTTTAGAATCATCAAGTCATCTTGATGAGTGGTCAAAGTAAAAGGAATACAGTTTTCAAATAAAAAGAAGAATTTCAACCACAACCAAACATAACTAATATAATAATTTCGTGATCTTATCATTGTATGAAAATGGGCGTAGTAATGGCATGTGTAGGACAAAAGGGTGAGGCTTTTCTAACAACATGATTGAAAAATACAAATTGAATGATAGACATTGGCATGGAAATATCATGAGAATGGTCATGGTAAAGTCATGGATATGGGGTTTCCCTAATAACTTGATTTAACACGCAATGTATAATAACTAACCTAAGAATGCATACTAAATGATAAAATAATGAGCAAAATGAAAAATAGTTCGAAAGTAATGAAGATTATGCTAATAATACGCATTAGTAATAAGTAAAATAAAAGTGAGAGGAGTAAACAAACGCTAAGGGAGAGAGATTGAGCGTTAAAAATGAAGTTGGAGGCGGCGCACGGGCGTGGCAGGGAGGCTGTGTGGAGTTGCAGTGGCTGGGGTTAGGGTTTTTGAATGGGGAAGAAAGTGAATAGTGCAGGATATTTATAGATTTTGGGGCACACGGCCATGGCACTTGCCCGTGTTTCCCAATTTCAGCCCGTGTGATTCGCGAATTTCAAATTTGGGCGAGTCTGACATTTAGTACGCGCCCGTATTCCTCAGACGTGTGGGTTCACGTGGCCATGTTTTACGACCGTGTCTAGCTTCCTTCGCTTCTCCCAAGCCCGTGTGTGAAAGCCCCACATTCGTGTTAATTTAACAGGTTCGACCACGGGTGTTCCACACGGGCGTGTCGAACGCTCGTACTGTTTTGCCAGGCTCGACCACAGTTCTTCCACACAGGTGTGTTGCATGCCCGTGTTATTTTGGCAGGCTCAGCCACGGCCATATCGCACGGCCGTGGAGTTTAATCGTAGCCCGTGTTGGGGAAATCTTTTGCCTTGTTTTCACACGGCCTTAAGCACACCCGTGTGTTTGGCCATGTCTCTGTGGAAACACCTGTATTCAAGATTTCTATTAGTAAGATAGGTGTCAAATACCAAAATTTAAAGAAATTAATATTGTTAGTGCTCGGGTTACCTCCCGAGAAGTGCTTATTTATAGTCTAAGCTCGACTTACCTCTCCAGTGAATGGTCATGGTGGTTTGAAGAGTTTATACTCTTCATTCCTGCTATCAATTTCATCAAAATAAGGTTTTAATCGGGTGTTGTTTACCTTAAAAGTGCCAAACTTGGGATGACTCACCTCTACCGTACCGAATGGAAAAATACTGAGTACCGCAAAAGGGATTTCCTCATTCGATGTGGTAGTGACAATGTGGGGATCTGTGACATCTAATAAGACCTTATCACCAACTTTAAGTTGATTTGCAAAGGTATCGGGCTTGTGTTGGCGTAGTTTTGGTTTGTCGGGTGTTCTTGGTTTGTGCGTTTGCCATTCACGAGTTCCTCGATTTGTAATCTTCGATCTTAATGAACAGGTCCTTTACTAGTGCTTGAGAACGACTCGTGTGCTTCCTTCGTTTTCTGCAAAGTAGGTTGCACCATATTGTTAGTTTTAGTAGAATGGTTTAAATGATCACCTTCAATTCCTGATGTGTTGCCAGAATTACGAGCTTGAAGGGTGATTGTTTTGTCTCCCACCCTGTAACACCCCAAACCCGGCCTAGACGTTATGACCGGATCTGATGCGCCACATCGAAGCGTTCAAAACATTCCGTATTACTTAGTTGGAAAACTTAGTTGGTGTTGTAAAAGACACTTTTAAAAGTAGGTTAAAGTGAATGGAAACTGTGCACCAGGTAGGAAACTAGGAAGAAGAGGAGGTGAGTCCGTCGGACTGCTTAAGTACCAAGCTCCCTTCGGATCCAATCCTAGACATGCACACCGCCATTGCCACACACTAACATCTCGTATAATTTTAAGAAAACCGTTTGGTTATGTCCATCTTAAGAAAATGATTAAGGTTGAAAACGTTTGCTTAGCAGAAGTCTTACTTGTATTCGTGTTATTTTGAAATCACTTAATGTTTTTGAAAACGCGTCCTAGAGCTAAACTATTTCGTTAGTTATCATAGATCAGTTTTATCATAATAGAATTAAATAATAAAGAAACAACCCAAACCATAAAAATAATTAGCGGCCTTATTACAAAAACCCAAAACCATAAACGAAAAATATGGAAAATCTAGTTCACCAGAAGAAAACGAATTTGCAGAAAACGTGTGGCCACTCCGAATCCCGCCCAGCTCCAAGTACACCAACTAGGGCTCACCTGCAAGGATGGAAGGAAAAAAAAAGGGGTAAGTTTGGGAAAACTCAGTGTATACAGAAACCCATCCAAAGCCCAAATCAGCTCGAGCCCATTGGGCGTAAGCCCTATTCAGATAACAGTACACAGTGGACCGAAGCACTTTTCAGAATACAGTAGCAAGGCCTTAGCCCCTTTTTACATAACAGTGCGGCCCATAGGCCTAGTTCAGTAACATAGGTAACAATAGTAGTAATGCATGCAAACCCATCTGGGGAGACTACTCAACCCACCAACCGCTACACTGCCCCGTACCAGCCCTACACTCCATGTGGGGAATATCTCAACCCACCCAGCCTTACACTCCACCGTTGCAGCAACGCTGCTCAAATATCAGTAAGTTGAGGCAAAGCCTCCAGTACGTGGATGAACCACTTTCAATACTTCCTCCATCAATACCCCCAATCCCATGCAACAGATATTAATAAAGCATATCATGTACAATACAGTATTAATCAATCATGCAGTTTAGCCAATTTAAACCCTAGGGGTATTTCGGTAATTATGCTCTTTAGGGGTAATTTCGTACTTACGCAACTACACAAGCTATTTCAGAAATTTTCAACAGTTTTATGCAGTTTGGTTCCACCATCTAACTAACAGGCTAATTTGCCCATCTCTTACCCATATTGGTCCGTAAGCCCATTGGGCCCAGTTTTGGCCCATCGAGGCCCTCTTTTTCTGAAGTACGTTAAGACGTCACACAAACTTACTTACCACCTTGCGGTGCGAGATCTAACATTTACTCTACGTCTTGAGAGCATTCGCATACTCACAGCCCATGAAATGCTGGAAATTTCGGTATTTCGGCTTTTGCCGAATTGAACTAAGAAAGGGTGTTCGGTACACACCTGATTCGCGATGACTGCTACTGAGATCCCTTTTGATGTCCTACAATTGATTAGTACAGTTCTTATTTACAAACCGTAATCACTAAACCCAAAACTTGCTCAACCAAAGTCGAACCATGTTCCTAAAAAGCCTTTGAACCCTTACCTTTTGCCAAAATCGATAGCTAGTTCCGAATCTGATTGCTCCAATGATTCACGCTTTTGATCCAACACTTAAGAAGACTCTAATCACCGAAAGAAAACATCAGTTACAAACCCTTAAAGCCTTATGCTCAAATCGACAGCCTCCCTAATTTTTAGGGATTTCGGCTTTTCCTAACATCATAAAATAAGAACAGATCCGAGATGATAAGTACTTACCCCTTACTCCTACTTGATTTCCACGTAATCCGGTGCAGATTTATCCTTAGAACAATGGTAAAACCCGAATCCAAGGGTTGAAGAAGTTTCGGCTATAGGCCCCTAAACCAACGGTACTTTCGGCTTTTGGGTGGTGAAGGAGATGACGATATGAGGCTATGACCTTGAAGTAGAATTGCCGTCAGGTATCTAGGATTAAGAAAAGATAATCGTAGATTTAAAAAAAACAAAAGAACATAGAAGGACCTGGCTTTGAAGAAATCGGCACAAGCAGTGATTGCAGGATTTCGGCTTTTGCGACTTCGGCAAAGGTGCTGATGAATAGCAGGTTTGATGGACTGCTTTGGAGAAGGAGGTAAAGAAAGAAGAACAGGATAGGTGAAATTTTTGGCTAGAGAGGAAAAGAGAGAAAAGGAAAACCCTTGGGGTGCCTGAACAGAAGAAAAACGGCACCTCACAAAGCCCTAGGCGCCGAAATATTAACCTAAACCCTTTGCTGAATTTTTCCTCTTCAATTCCCTAAATTCGGCCAACTCCCAGTCTCTCACCCAATCCCTTAAATCTCTCCCCTTATCACTCCTTAATTCAAGCATTTGGACTGATTCAAACTTTCCTTTAGCAGAATCCACTTGGACTCCAACACTTACCCCTCCTGCACTTAAAAAATGAATGCATCTATTTTTCAACACAGGGAATCGATCCCATGCCTTCCCCAATGCTCCACACGCCACCTTTTTAGGAGCCTAGTGGCGTCACCCTTGCCACTTTACTAAGGCTCTTTTTGTGATGCAATTTACCCATCACTCCACTTAAGGGCCACTTAGCCAGAACCCCTAACCTTTGAAGTCCAAAATTCAAAAATCCAACCGGGTTTTGGCCAACACATGGGCCTTCTATAAGCCCATTTACCTACTCAAAATATTAATTTCACATTCAAATACGACATTTTAAAAACTTTACAAAATATTGAAAACCGCGAATAAATTCGAAAATCAGGATGTTACAACTCTACCCTCCTTAAAGAAATTTCGACCTCGAAATTTTACCTTATTAGAACAGTTGAGGGTACTGTTGACGCATAGCCTCCTCAGTCTCCCAAGTAGCTTCTTCTTTGCCATGGTTCCTCCAAAGTACTTTCACTAGTGGAATGATTTCCTTCTCAACACCTTGACGTCACGATCAAGTATTTGCACAGGTTCCTCTTCGAAAGTTAAATCTGACTGTACCTTGATTTCTGCGACTGGTATGATATGAGTTGGGTTAGATCGATACCTCCTCAGCATGGATACATGAAAAACGTCATGGATACGATGCAGTTCTGGTGGTAACTCTAGCTGATAAGCCACTGGTCCAACCCGCTTAACAATTCGGTAAGGCCCAATAAACCGTGGGCTCAACTTGCCCTTCTTACCAAATCTCCAAATTTTCTTCCAAGGGGAAACCTTCAAGAAAACCATATCCCCAACAGCGAACTCAATCTCTTTGCGCTTCAGATCCGCATACGACTTCTGTCTATCGGATGCCTCATTTAACCGATCCCTTATCAGCCTAACCTTGCTTTCAGTGTCTGCCACCAATTCCAGTCCAAGCACTTGTCGTTCACCCAACTCTGTCCAACACGTCGGCGTACGACATCTTCGCCCATAGAGCGCTTCATATGGTGCCATCTGAATACTTGCTTGATAGCTGTTATTGTAAGCAAACTCCGCTAATGGCAAGTAGTTCTCCCAACTTCCACGAAAATCAATGATACAACCTCTCAACATATCTTCCAGAACCTGAATAACCCTTTCTGACTGTCCATCTGTCTGTGGGTGAAAAGCGGTGCTAAAATCCAATCGTGTACCCAACGCTTCCTACAACTTCCGCCAAAATCGAGATGTAAACCTAGGGTCTCGATCAGAAATTATCGACACTGGTACCCCATGCAGTCGCACTACCTCCGCTACATATAACTTGGCCAACTTTTGCAGTGAGTAGTCGGTACGAACAGGTATAAAATGAGCAGATTTTGTTAACCGATCCACAACCACCCACACCGAATCTTTCTTGGTGGGTGTCAAAGGTAACCCACTCACAAAGTCCATTGTCACTCTTTCCCACTTCCATAGCGGAATTTTCACAGGTTGCAATAATTCCGAAGGTAATTGGTGCTCAGCCTTAACCTGCTGGCACGTCAAACATTTCCCAACAAATTCAGTCACCTCTTGTTTTAATCCGGGCCACCAGTACATCTCTCGCAAGTCTCGATATAACTTATTCCCTCCAGGATGCATGGCACAGAGTCCACCATGAGCCTCTTTCAGAATTATCTGCCTCAATTCAGGGTCCTTTGGAATACAAACCCTTCCACGGAAGCACAGAACTCCTTCAGTGTTCAACCCAAAATCCTCGTTCTCACCATTCTTAACTTGCTGGAACCGGAGAGCTAATGAATCGTCCTTCAACTATTTTTCCTTAATCTGCTCAGTCCAAGTAGGCGTTACTTGCAGTTCTGCCAACAAGCTTCCATCGTCGTACAGACTTAATCGTGCGAACAAGGCTCTCAAATCAGTAACAACCCTTTGACTCAACGCATCCGCCACCACATTAGCCTTTCCTGGGTGGTACTCTATCGAGCAGTCGTAATCTTTAAGCAACTCCACCCATCTACGTTGCCTAAGGTTCAACTCCTTCTGAGTCAACAGATACTTTAAGCTTTTATGATATGTGTATATGATGCACTTCTCCCCATATAAGTAGTGTCTCCAAATTTTTAATGCAAAAATCACCGCTGCTAGCTCCAAATCATGCGTAGGGTAATTCACCTCAGGAGCCTTAAGCTCTCGCGATGCATAAGCGACCACCTTGCCCTCTTGCATCAGTACGCAACCTAACCCCACATGCGACGCATCGCTGTATACAGTAAAGTCCTTCCCAGACACCGGTTGAATCAACACTGGCGCTTCGGTCAATACCTTTTTCAACCGATCAAAAGCTTTTTGCTGTTTCTCGGTCCAGACAAATGGTACTCCTTTCTTTATGAGTTTTGTCAAGGGTGCCGCCATTACCGAGAAACTCTCCACAAACCTTCTGTAGTAACCTGCCAACCCTAGGAAACTCCGAATTTCCGATACTGACCTAGGTGGCTTCCATTCCAGAATCGCTTCAATTTTACGAGGATCCACCTTAATCCCCTCGGCAGAGACCACATGCCCTAGGAAGGTAACCTCCCTCAACCAGAATTCACACTTGCTGAATTTCGCATAGAGCTCCTCTTCCCTTAACACTTGCAGCATAGTACGGAGATGCTCATCATGCTTCGCCTCCGTTTCAGAGTATACCAGGATATCGTCGATAAAGGCGACTACGAACCGATCCAAGTAAGGTTGGAATACTCGATTCATCAGATCCATAAAAGCTGCAGGTGCGTTCGTCAGCCCAAACGGCATGACCACAAACTCATAATGTCCATATCGAGTTCGGAATGCTGTCTTATGAATATCCCCTTCTTTTACCCTTAGCTGATGGTATCCCGAACGAAGATCGATTTTGGAGAATACTGAAGCTCCCCTGAGTTGATTAAACAGATCGTCAATCCTTGGTAGTGGATACTTATTCTTAATCGTTAGTTTGTTCAACTGGCGATAATCGATACACATGCGCATCATTTCGTCCTTTTTCTTCACAAACAGGATCGGTGCTCCCCAAGGAGACACACTAGGCCTAATGAAGCCTCTATCTAACAACTCTTGGATTTGAGCCTTCAGTTCCACCAACTCCTTCGGTGCCATCCTATAGGGTGCAATAGATACTGGAGCTGTTCCCGGCAACAAATCGATTCCAAACTCGACTTCCCGATTCGGAGGTAATCTAGGAAGCTCTTCCGAAAAAACATCCCGGAATTCCCTAACAGTTCTGATGGTCTCCACAGTCAGATCCTCAATTTCAGCTTGGCTTACCAAAGCTAGATATGCCTCGCACCCCTTGCGCATCAGTTTCTCAGCCCTCAACGCCGATACTACATTGGCTAAGTAATCCCTCCGTTCTCCAATAATCATTATCTCTTCATTATTGACAGTCCTTAACACCATCCTCTTAGCTGCACAATCCAAAGTTGCCTTATGCTGGGTCAACCAATCCATCCCTAGTATCAAATCGAATTCTTCAAGCGGTAATTCCATCAAATCCCCACAAAAAACCCCACCTTGAATCTCCAGAGGCACCTCCTTGAAGAGTTTCTCTACCTTAACCGAATGACCTAAAGGACTTATCACAGACACCCCACATACAGTCTCCTCGGAATGCACACCCAGTACCCCAGAAATGTTATATGCCACATATGAATGGGTTGATCCCACATATATCAGAGCAGTATAAGGTACACCATATATAAAAAACGTACCAGTTATGACATCAGGTGCGTCACCCTCCTCGCGACAGCGAGCAGCATACACCAAAGCTGGCTGACGAGCATCCGCGTTACCAATACCCCTGCCAGGTGCCCCACGTCCACGGCCATTACCCCCGCAACCTTGTCCACTACCTCTTGGCAGCGGCGGTCCATCCCTCACAGGTTGAGCCGGTCGCACCGCCCCTTGTTCGGCCCCCTGAGCCTGAGTGGCCCTCCTAGGACAATCTTTAATCCTATGTTCCTTAGACCCACAACGAAGACAAGCCCTAGAACGCTTCCAGCACTCTCCTTGATACATTCTACCGCAATCCCCACAAGCTTGCGGTCTACCTGTGTTCATCGAAACTGCTCGAACCGGTTCCTCCATCCTAGCTCTCTTAACATTTTGATTTGCAGCACCCGCTGGTCCAGCATCCCTCCTGAACCGATTCCGATCCCTATCATGATTCTTTCGTTCAGTTCGTTTCACCTCCTCGGCTATCTTAGCCTTCTCTACCAGTGCAGCGAAATCTCGCTCTCTCTGCGGAGCTATGAGCACCCTTAACTCATCTCTGAGACCATTCTCAAAACGAACGCTGCGCTCGTATTCGGTGGAAACGATGCCATTAGCATACCGACTCAATCGTAGAAAGTCCGCCTCATATTCAGCAATGGTCTTATTTCCCTAAGTCAGATTCAAGAACTCCTTTCTGCGTGCATCCACATAGCTAGCTCCAACATATTTTGCCTTAAAGGTCTGTTTAAACAGCTCCCATGTTACCCTCTCAGCTGGGGTACCCTCTCTCACAGTAATCCACCACTCATACGCTTCATCCCGCAGCAACGACACTGCCCCTTTCAACTTCTGTTCTACTGAGCAGTCCAGGTCATCTATGATCTGCTCTGTGGCTTCCAACCAGTACTCAGCCACATTTGGGGCCACTCCAGATACGTCCCTAAAAATCTCAGCTCCGTTGGCCCGAAGGCATTCAGAAATGGACCCCCTATTCATGGGCCCGATGTTAGCTCCGGCCACCCTTTCTGAAACCCTCAACATGGCCTGAGACAGAGCGTCATCCCCTGCAGCCCGGTCATACGACCCATTTTCATTAACCGGTGGTAGACGTACCTCGCCAGCTGGCATGTGTTCAGATGACGCAGATCCAGCTTGAGTGCTACCTCGGCCTCGACCACAGCCTCTTCCTCGAGTAGCCCTTGTACTCATAACGATTTATCTGATTACGAATTTTATGACATTAGTTTACTAGTTCCACTGTTTGTTACAGAATGTCTTATGAACAGATAGAGTTCAGAGTTATTTTCGCGCAATCACAATTTAGCTACGGTCCCAGTTTTGTAGCCCTAATACTACCTTATCAATAGCACTATCTCTAAGGCTCAGTACTATCTATAGTATTATTTCCAGTCCAGTTCCATATAAATATTTAAAGCAGAAAAAGAACACTTACAGACTTGGTGCCGAGGATTCAGTGTGCCACCTCTTTATCAGTCCATAAAAAACCCATGTTTTTGTTTACCGAAAATAAAAAGATTTCATTTGAAAACACTTTTATTTTAAAACTATTGATTTAACCTCGTTCAATAGAAAAACTTTGAACATCTTTGAAAAATTTATAGAAAAACCTTTTTTTTAAAAGATTTTTGGACCCGATCCACAGCCGAGTTGTTGCAACCAGGCTCTGATACCACTAAATGTAACACCCCAAACCCAGCCTAGACGTTATGACCGGATCTGATGCGCCACATCGAAGCGTTCAAAACATTCCGTATTACTTAGTTGGAAAACTTAGTTGGTGTTGTAAAAGACACTTTTAAAAGTAGGTTAAAGTGAATGAAAGCTGTGCACCAGGTAGGAAACCAGGAAGAAGAGGAGGTGAGTCCGTCGGACTGCTTAAGTACCAAGCTCCCTTCGGATCCAATCCTAGACATGCACACCGCCATTGCCACACTCTAACATCTCGTATAATTTTGAGAAAACCGTTTGGTTATGTCCATCTTAAGAAAATGATTAAGGTTGAAAACGTTTGCTTAGCGGAAGTCTTACTTGTATTCGTGTTATTTTGAAATCACTTAGTGTTTTTGAAAACGCGTCCTAGAGCTAATCTATTTCGTTAGTTATCATAGATCAGTTTTATCATAATAGAATTAAATAATAAAGAAACAACCCAAACCATAAAAATAATTAGCGGCCTTATTACAAAAACCCAAAACCATAAACGAAAAATATGGAAAATCTAGTTCACCAGAAGAAAACGAATTTGCAGAAAACGTGTGGCCACTCCGAATCCTGCCCAGCTCCAAGTCCACCAACTAGGGCTCACCTGCAAGGATGGAAGGAAAAAAAAAGGGGTGAGTTTGGGAAAACTCAGTGTATACAGAAACCCATCCAAAGCCCAAATCAGCTCGAGCCCATTGGGCCTAAGCCCTATTCAGATAACAGAACACAGTCGACCGAAGCCCTTTTCAAAATACAGTAGCAAGGCCTTAGCCTCTTTTTACAAAACAGTGTGGCCCATAGGCCCAGTTCAGTAACATAGGTAACAATAGTAGTAATGCATGCAAACCCATCTGGGGAGACTACTCAACCCACCAACCGCTACACTGCCCCGTACCAGCCCTACACTCCATGTGGGGAATATCTCAACCCACCCAGCCCTACACTCCACAGTTGCAGCAACGCTGCTCAAATATCAGTAAGTTGAGGCAAAGCCTCCAGTACGTGGATGAACCACTTTCAACACTTCCTCCATCAATACCCCCAATCCCATGCAACATATATTAATAAAGCATATCATGTACAATACAGTATTAATCAATCATGCAGTTTAGCCAATTTAAACCCTAGGGGTATTTCGGTAATTATGCTATTTAGGGGTAATTTCGTACTTACGCAACTACACAAGCTATTTCAGTAATTTTCAACAGTTTTATGCAGTTTGGTTCCACCATCTAACTAACAGGCTAATTTGCCCATCTCTTACCCATATTGGTCCGTAAGCCCATTAGGCCCAATTTTGGCCCATCGAGGCCCTCTTTTTCTGAAGTACGTTAAGACGTCACACAAACTTACTTACCACCTTGCGGTGCGAGATCTAACATTTACTCTACGTCTTGAGAGCATTCGCATACTCACAGCCCATGAAATGCTGGAAATTTCGGTATTTCGGCTTTTGCCGAATTGAACTAAGAAAGGGTGTTCGGTACACACCTGATTCGCGATGACTGCTACTGAGATCCCTTTTGATGTCCTACAATTGATTAGTACAGTTCTTATTTACAAACCGTAATCACTAAACCCAAAACTTGCTCAACCAAAGTCGAACCATGTTCCTAAAAAGCCTTTGAACCCTTACCTTTTTGCCAAAATCGATAGCTAGTTCCGAATCTGATTGCTCCAATGATTCACGCTTTTGATCCAACACTTAAGAAGACTCTAATCACCGAAAGAAAACATCAGTTACAAACCCTTAAAGCCTTATGCTCAAATCGACAGCCTCCCTAATTTTTAGGGATTTCGGCTTTCCTAACATCATAAAATAAGAACAGATCCGAGATGATAAGTACTTACCCCTTACTCCTACTTGATTTCCACGTAATCCGGTGCAGATTTATCCTTAGAACAATGGTAAAACCCGAATCCAAGGGTTGAAGAAGTTTCGGCTATAGGCCCCTAAACCAACGGTACTTTCGGCTTTTGGGTGGTGAAGGAGATGACGATATGAGGCTATGACCTTGAAGTAGAATTGCCGTCAGGTATCTAGGATTAAGAAAAGATAATCGTAGATTTAATAAAAACAAAAGAACATAGAAGGACCTGGCTTTGAAGAAATCGGCACAAGCAGTGATTGCAGGATTTCGGCTTTTGCGACTTCGGCAAAGGTGCTAATGAATAGCAGGTTTGATGGATGGCTTTGGAGAAGGAGGTAAAGAAAGAAGAACAGGATAGGTGAAAGTTTCGGCTAGAGAGGAAAAGAGAGAAAAAAAAACCCTTGTGGTGCCTGAGCAGAAGAAAAACGGCACCTCACAAAGCCCTAGGTGCCGAAATATTAACCTAAACCTTTTACCGAATTTTCCCTCTTCAATTCCCTAAATTCGGCCAACTCCCAGTCTCTCACCCAATCCCTTAAATCTTTCCCCTTATCACTCCTTAATTCAAGCATTTGGACTGATTCAAACTTTCCTTTAGCAGAATCCACTTGGACTCCCACACTTACCCCTCCTGCACTTAAAAAATGAATGCATCTATTTGTCAACACAGGGAATCGATCCCATGCCTTCCCCAATGCTCCACACGCCACCTTTTTAGGAGCCTAGTGGCGTCACCCTTGCCACTTTACTAAGGCTCTTTTTGTGATGCAATTTACCCATCACTCCACTTAAGGGCCACTTAGCCAGAACCCCTAACCTTTTAAGTCCAAAATTCAAAAATCCAACCGGGTTTTGGCCAACACATGGGCCTTCTATAAGCCCATTTACCTACTCAAAATATTAATTTCACATCCAAATACGAAATTTTAAAAACTTTACACAATATTGAAAACCGCGAATAAATCCGAAAATCAGGATGTTACACACCCGGAGTGTGAGTTCACCTGTGCCAACATCAATGATGGTTTTAGCAGTTGCTAAAAAGGGCCTTCCTAGAATTAAGGGAGTGTTGCTATCCTCTTCTATGTCTAGAACAATAAAGTCAACGGGAAATATAAATTTATCGATTTTAACTAGCACATCTTCAATAATACCTTTAGGGAATCTTATAGTTTTATCTGCTAATTGAATTCTCATCCTAGTCTATTTGGGTTTCCCGAGACCTAGTTGCTTAAACATTTTGTAAGGCATGACGTTGATACTAGCCCCTAGGTTAGCTAATGCATGATTAACATCTACACTACCAATTAAGCAAGGAATAGTAAAGCTCCCTGGGTCTTTTAGTTTGTTAGGTTTATTTTGGAGAATGGCTGAGCAAACTGCGTTCAGCTCCACATGCGACGCCTCGTCCAACTTCCACTTATTTGCTAAAAGTTCTTTTAAAAATTTCATTGCATTTGGTATCTGCGATAGAGCTTCAATAAACGGTAAGTTAATATGTAATTTTTTTAAGAGTTTAAGGAATTTACCAAATTGTTCATCTGAGCGGTCTTTCCTTGTCGCGTTGGGGTATGGAACACGAGGTTTATATTTGACAGTCACTGGTTTGTTTGTATTTTGATCTACCTTACCTTGACCTTTGCTTACCACAGTTTCTTGCCTCGGTTCTGGTTCAGGCTCAACAACTCCTTCGTCATCTCGAATATTAATTGCATTGAGTTGTTCCCTTGAGTTAGGTTCAGTATTACTTGGCAAACTACCTTGTAGTCGTTCGGAGATTAGTTTGGAAAGTTGGCCTATCTGAGTTTCGAGCCCTTGGATCGACGCTTGTTAATTTTTAAGTGCTGTCTCGGTGTTCTGAAAAGAGGTTTCTGACACTGATATAAACTTTGAGAGCATCTCTTCAAGGTTTGGCTTCTTTTCCTGTTGGTAGGGTGGTTGTTGGTAGCCCGGAGGATGTTGTGGTCTTTGATTTCCTTGACCGCCCCACGAGAAATTGGGGTGGTTCCTCCAACCTGCATTATAAGTGTTACTATATGGATTGTTTTGAGGTCGAGGGTTATTACCCATGTAGTTTAATTGCTCGTTATCCATGTTGTGGCCATAAGGTTGGTGTTCCGAATGGTTTGTTCCACCTCTACTTGTTTCGCACTGCATTACTGGGTGAACCTGCGAAGAATTAAGAAAACCATCAATCTTTTTATTTAAGAGTTCTACCTGATTAGAGAGCATGGTGATTGAATCAACGTTATAAATGCCGACTGTTTTTGTTGGCTTTGTCCTCATGACTTGCCACTGATAGTTATTCAGTGACATCTCGTCTATAAACTCATAGGCATCTTCCGTGTTTTATTGTTGATGGTTCCACCCGCAGCTGCGTCAACCATTTGCCGAGTCGAATGATTCAGGCCATTGTGAAATGTTTGTACTTGGATCCAAAGCGGTAACCCATAGTAGGGGCATCTTCTCAAAAGGTCCTTGTATCTCTCCCATGCATCGTAGAGTGTTTCTAAATCCATCTACACAAAAGAAGAGATATCATTATGTAATTTAGCCGTTTTAGCCGGTGGAAAATATTTTAGTAAAAATTTTTCAGTCATTTGTTCCCAAGTAGTAATTGACCCTCGTGGTAACAAGTTCAACCACTGTTTAGCTTTGTTCCTCAATGAAAGGGAAACAACCGAAGACGTATGGCATCATCAGAAACGCCATTAATTTTAAATGTATCGTATAGTTCTAAGAAGTTGGCTAAATAAGTGTTGGGATCCTTATCTTGCAAACCATCAAACTGAACAAATTGTTGTATCATTTGAATAGTGTTAGGTTTTAATTCAAAAGTATTTGCAGCTGCAGCAGGTCTAACTATGCTTGATTCAGTTCCTGTTAAAGAAGGTTTAGCATAATCATACATAGTTCGTGGAGCAGGATTTTGATCAACCGCAATTGTAGGAGGTAGCTGATTGCCTTGGTTTTCAACCATCTCTTTTGTTGGAGGTTGAGTACCGTCTTCTTGCTCATTCTCTCTGTATCTTAAGCTTCACCTTATCTCTCTTTGATTTCTTCGAACTGTACGATCTATTTCTTCGTCAAAAAGTAGTGGTCCTGACGGGTTTCTCCTAGTCATAAACTATAAAAACCTGCCAAGAGAAGGAAAAAGTAAATAAGTAAGTAATAATAATAGGAAAAAGTAAATAAGTAAGTAATAATAATATAAAATTAAATTGCACGAAAAATAAATGGCTAAAGTAATAAAAATTGAGCGTTCCTAATATCTTAGTTCCCCGACAACGACGCCAAAAACTTGATCGTGTTATTTCGTGATAGGTTTTAAAAATTTATAATTAATCATTCTTAAAACTAACTATCATCGGGATGTAGGCAAGTGTACCTATCGAACAGTAGTATAGTTTTAGCAAGACCGGATTGTCGAACCCAAAGGAACTAAAAGTACTAGTAATGACTGTCGTTTTATTATCTAGCCTAAAAATAAAGAGGTTTTTGTTTTAATTAACTAATTATCTAAACTAAGAACTTACAGAGAAAAGAATTGGGGAATTTCTTTTGGGGATAATTGATTGACTTAAGACAATACCTAAAGAAAAATCCACCTAGACTTTACTTGTTATTCTGGCTCCGAATTTGGACGATTTATTCATTCAACTTGTTCAGTAGAGATTCCTAAGTTATGTTATTATCCCTATTCAAGACTAACAACGTCTAATCCCTAGATTGAATAACCAAGACTTTTCTCTAATTAACACTCTAGGGTTGCATTAACTCGATCTATGGATCCTCTTATTAGGTTTCACCCTAATCCGGCAAAATCTTGTCACCCTATGTCTAGGCTCGCAATCAACTCCGCTTAATTATGACAAATGTACTCTTAGACAGGGTCTATTCCTCCTCTGAATAAGAGCTTGTCTTGAATTAGTATCCTGGGATATCAAAACAAGAATTAAGAACACATAATTAAGAACAAGTTAAATATTTATCATATGATTCAGAAAATAATAACAAGATTCGTCTTAGGTTTCATTCCCCATTGGTATTTAGGGGATTTAGTTCATAACTAAATAAGAAAACATCTCAGAATAATAAAGAATACAAAACATAAAGAAAACTCAAAACTCCTGAAGAGGAATTGAGGAGAGATCTTCAGTCTTGATGATGAACCCGGCTTCTAAAATGGATCAATCGACTTCCTTGGAGTAATTCCTTACTCCCTTTTCTCTGTCTCTTTTCTTCCTTCTCTAGGGTGTATTTATAGGTTTTGGAATGCCTAAAAGCCCTCAAAATTAGCCTGTTCCGAATTGGACTCAACTTGGGCTCGGTAGGGACACGCCCGTGGCACACCCCCGTGTTCGATTACTTCAAGCCTGTTTGAGCCTGCCAAATTGACACGGCCGTGTGGTCTACCCGTGTTAAGAGGTCCAGGCCATGTTAATTTCGTAGTTTGGCCTATTTTCTTTGTTTTTGGCCCATTTCTCGTTCCTTTCGCTCTCCTATGCTCTCCTAAATGTAAAACATGAAATTAAAGCATTAGGAGCATTGAATTCATCAATTCTAATGGGAAATCATCCATAAAATGCATTAAACATGGGGTAAAAATATGTATAATTTACGGTTTATCACCTAGCATGTATAAAAATTGATGAGATGAGGTTTACATTGAATGAGGTATACTAAGGCCATTTAAGAGTATAATTAGACCATGGTAAGTGTTATTGAAAACTATAAGTCACATGCCCATGTGCTAGGCTTTGTGGTGAATTTAATTTTCGTATTTAAGGTGCAGACTTCACACAGTCTGGCCACACACCCAAGTCCTGAGGCTGTGTCTTCCACACAGTTGAGACACAAGGCCGTGTCTCTGCCCGTGAGTTTACTACTTGCATACTGACTTACAAGACTAGGGTGCAGGGGACACACGACCGTACAACACGTCTATGGGGCTGACCGTGTGTCACACACGGCCTAGAGACATGCTCGTGTGTCTATCCATGTGGACAACTTTGAGGTTATTTTCCAAGCCCTTTTTGTCACCCTCACTAACACATGCACACTATCATATTCCAATAGTAAATATCATGGCATAAATGGGTTTCTTAAGCATACATAGTTTAACTCATGCAGGACAATTACATGCCAAAGTATACATATTTGGGACTCCATAACTTATTAGGATCATTCAAACATTTCCTTACGTCAAACCATGCTATGATCTAACCAAGTGACATCAATCATCCATCAAGTATAGATTCCTTATTTTATCATTCATTGTTAACAACCAACTCATCAAACATCTCAAAGATATTGACACATCTCATGCATGCATTAATATCTAGGATTACAACCCAATAACCAACATGAGCCATATTTCATGGCCATATACAAAATGAATTAGTATACCAATATGGGCCATCACTTTGGCCAACTAATATGACACATATAACAAAATAATAAGTCCCCTATCCATTCCATAAAAGTATTAAACCAAATATACCCCAAAAGATTTGTTGATAGTGTGACTAGAGCTCTGACGTCCACGATCCTCGAGCTAGCTTGGTGATGCTAAGAAAAAATGAAAATAGAGAGGAGGTAAGCATAAAGCTTAGTAAGTTGTATGTAACTAATGAACAACATAGATCATACAATTTCACGAGTTAAACATCCTACTAATTACCACCACATTATCAATTTACACACAATGGGCATAATAAGAATTGACGATAAATGTCATTGAACTTCACAACTTATCTTACTCTTTTTTACTCATGCTAAATTTTCCGTCAAGAATCAAAGTGCATACTTGTGAGGTTTACGTACATACTTGTACTACTCATAGCTTATTCATATTTCTCCATCCCCTAAACTTGATCTTGGATGGCCCGTTGAGCCACTTGGAATACGGAAGGACTTTCGGGATTATCATACACCAAATAGGTTTCCAAAGCCATGTCTTAGACATGGTCTTACATGGGACCACACATCGATGACATATCCCAGATATGGTCTTATACGAAGTCTTGAATCAGTGCCGATGTCATGCCCCAGACATGGTCTTATACGGGACCTCATATCGATGCTATGTCCTTGATATGGTTTTATTCGAAATCACTTATCAATGCCAAAGCCATATCCCTGATATGGTCTTACACGGGATAGCATATCGATGCCGATGCCATGTCCTAGACATGGTCTTACATGGGATCTCGTTAATCACAGTGTCATGATGTCCTAATCCTAAGTATTCCTTAGGGTCACCCGAAATTTTCGAGATACAAAGCTATCATCAAATTGTTATTTAATCATTTCAAGTCAAATTCAGTAAGGGCATATACATATATTTCATATAACATCAAACATTAAATTCATGATAATGAAATTGTTGAACTACTTACACACAACTTACCTCGGTCTCAAAATATTGTTAACTTTACGTTTTAGTTTAAAACCTTGCTTTTCCCTCGGTTTAGGTCCGGACTCCATTTTTTCTTGATCTATAATAGGAAATTCCACTTGTTTAATTATCACATTACCCAAATCAGTCCATAAATCATAATTTGAAAAAATTGCAATTTTACCCCGAAACTTTCACAGAATTGTCAATTAGTCCCTAAGCTCGTATAATGAAATATACTCATTTCCTTTACTACCCAAGCCTAGCCGAATATTTCTTGTACTCATAGTAGCCCAATTTACTCATCAAAAATAGATTTTTATCACTCAATATCCCACATTTTTCAATTTAGTCTTTTTTAGGTGTTTTCATGCAAAATCACTTAGTAAAAGATGTTAAACACACATCAAGCTCACATATTCTTTCATTAAACATCAAAGAACATGCATGTCACACATGAGTAAATTTTTAAACATAAACCTTACTTCAAAATAAGGGTGGAAATAGGTAAATCAAGCTACGAGATCTTTAAAAATGTAAAGAACATTAAAAACGGGCTAGGGAACACTTACTATTGAGCTTGAAAATGTCAAAAACCTTAGCTATGGAGTGCTTAGAATTTTCGGCAGCCACTTGAAAGTGATGAGCGCATTTTTGCTTTGATTTTCCCTTTTTATTCTTTCATTTACCAAATGACTAAAATGCCCCTAAGACATTTCTTTCAAATTTTTCCTATGCATGTCTATTTTTGTCCAAGAGTTTAGAAATTGGTCAAATTGCTAATTAGGACCTTTTAATTTATAATCTAAATTAATGTCATGCTAAAAGCTTCTAGAACACAAGTTTTGTATCTTATTCAATTTGGTCTTTAATGTTCAATTGGACATTTTATGCATAGAATTTCTTTATGAAATCTTCACACAAGCATGCATACATATCATGGACCTCATAATAATCATAAAATAATAATTTCTATCTCAGATTTATGGTCTCGGAACCACTGTTCCGACTAGGCCCCAATTTGGGATGTTACAATCATTGTGAACATGTTGAATTGTGACAGATTGAATGATTACCCTCGACATTTTATCGAGGGTAAAATTGTCAAATTTTTAGCATGGGTAAAATCGTTAAAATTTTAGCGTGGGTAAAATTGTTAAAATTTTACTAGGATAAAATTAGGGTGATAAAATTATTTAATATGTAGATATTAAAGTTTATTTTTGAAAATAGAAAAACTAAATTGGGTTAGATCATATTACAGAGTATTGGGACAAAAAGGCCCAAGAAGTAGTTGTAATTGTGTAACAGCCCAATTTTAGTGGTGTCAAAAACTGTGGTTTTGGGACCACAATTCTGATGAATGAATAAATATTTTAATGTTTATAGAGTTATATTAGGGTTGTATTAATTTTTATTAAGAAAATTTGAGGTTTAGATAGTTAATAAATTAAAAAAGACTAAATTGAAAAAGGTGCAAAAGTTTATCTCTTTTGTTAAAAGGTTAATTAGAGGTGGAATATTTAATAAAAGGACTTAGATGGTAATAATACCATATTTATATGTTAGTGGAATTTGTTGGTTTGGTATTGGGGTAAAATTTAATGTTTTAAAATGCTAAATTGGTAATTATGAAATTGTAATTAAAATGAAATATGACAAAAGTTTGTTCTCTTCTTAGCTTCATTTTTCCATTGAAATTTTAAGGGGAAGAACACCATTTTCATGTTTTTTTTATAAGTTGGCAAATTCAAGGGCTTGCATGGTAATGTTTTTGAGTTTCGTATTTAACGATTTTTATATTTTTGAGCTCGTTTTAGCTTAACCTAGCTAGCCCAGGGGGTTAAATTATAAGGTTGTAAAAATTTTAAGGTTTTTCCATGCATGAGTTAATAGTGTTTGTGAATTTGTTTGATAGATTATTAAGTTTAATTATTAGATAGATATGTTTTGTTAAGTATTTTTAATGAATTTTAAGTTTGAAGACTTAATGGTGGAAATAACAAAATTCATGGTTAATGTTGTGATTTAGTGAAAGCTAGGGGCTGTATGAGACCTTAAGAATAGTTGAGAATTATGATATTTTATTTTTATTGGTTAAATTATAAGATTTATGTTTAGGGCCTAAATGGAAAAAAGTTAAAATATTATGGGTAATTTTATAATTTCACATTAATATGGATTATAAGTTTGAATTGGATAATTGCATTTAATTGAAATATTTAATTGAGTTAAATTATAATTTAGATCAAGAAAAGAATCAACTAGACTTGAATCGAGGAAAAGCGAAAGTCTCGGATTAGTTCTCAACTTTTGTTGATGCAACCGTTATGGTCGAGGTAAGTTTGTATAAATTTTATGCTTATTAAATGTTATTTTGGTTGATTATTCATTAATGTTATGTTATTTATAATTGATTTGGTAATAAATCGATTTTGAATACTTAACGAAGTCTTGTTTGAACCTAGAGAATATTTACGATACAAATGACATGTCATTAGGGATTATATGTTTCAAGTGCTAGTCTTGGATGTCCTACTGATGGCTGGGGTCCTGCATTTGTTGTGGATTCTCCATAGATCGTGTGAGTAGCATCGTGTAGCTAATGTCCGACCCACAGCTTGTGTAAGCAGACCCATTTCACAGCTCATGTGAGAATTATTGAAAATGATACGGTTCTATGGAAAGGTGTTCCTAAGTATCCAATGTTATTTTATATGATTCAATGGGTAAGTAAAGGAATGGAAAAGCTTATACATGGAATTATGGATAAAGATGTCAGTATGAAATAGTAAGGTGAGGTTTAATAATGCATGAATGTAACACCCCTTACCCAAGTCCGAGGCTGGGACCGGGCACGAAGCATTACCTAACTTAAATGCATGCATACAATCGTTTCCGAGTTATGAAAACTAGATCAAATTTAAAACTCTCCACTCTTAATCTAGAAATTCTTAGTATGGGCCTACAAGGCCCAAATCACACATAGGGAAATGATCTAGGATTAATCTGAACACCGTTGAAAACTTTGAAATATGTCACTTGAAACAGGGGCACACGCCCGTGTGGAAAGTCAACACGCCCGTGTGTCCATTTTGACATGGCCGTGCCGAAGGTCCGTATGGTTCACACGGCCTAAGCAAAAGGGGACATGTCTGTGTTCCAAACCCATGCGAATTTAATTCTAAAATTGAACCTACAGGGAATTTCACACTGCCGGGAACACACTCGTGTCTATAGCCTGTGTCCCTCACATGACCATGACACGCTCGTATCACAGCCTGTGTGTAAAAACCTTGACATTCTGTTTCTAATGTCAGCAACCAATTAGGTGCACATGGCCAAGGCAAACTCCCGTAGCTACAAGCCGTGTCCTCTACACAGCTAAGACACACAACTGTGTCTCTGCCCATGTGTTTACTACCATGCATACTGACTTGCAAATTCGAGGTGCAGGGGACACACGGCCGAACAACACGCCCATGGGGTTGACCGTGTGTCATAGATGGCCAAGGCACACGCCCATGTGTCTAGCCTTGTGGACAAAAATAGGCTATTTACCAAGCCTTTTTGCCACATTTACTTGCACCAAGCTGTACTTCACTAAGACAATCCAATTTCATACACAACCACCTGGCTAAATCAGCTCCCAACTGAACATTTCACACATTAGGGCCACTCTACTTATTCATAAACAAACTCAACAACGTGCAAAATCATTCAAATTACTCATTCCCAAAAGAAGATCATCATATGTATTTATCAATAACCAATATTAGCCATCATCCATGGCATTATACAAAATGACTCAATAGCTATGACAAGACACTTGTTTGGCCTAAAACAATGTGACCATTTCAAAAATACTAGTTCCTATACATGCCATAATCAAAATGATAAAACTAGATATACCAAATGCTTCAAGGATAAAGTGACTGACTTCTCCGACGTAAGGCGATGATCCACAAGCTACTTTGGTGGCATTAAAAGAAAATGGGAAGGAAAAGAGGTAAGCATAAAGCTTAGTAAGTCGCATGTAAATAATGAAATGACTACAAGTTACCATAAGGGATCATACTCCCAATATAACTCAATTTGCACATGAAAGTGAGGATTCATAAATATTAATTGTTCATATTCATGTCTCACCAAGAATACAATGTTGATTGAATTCACATTCATACTTCAGGAAAATTACACAGATGGTCATAAGCATAACTTACTCACTTTCCATCCTTACTCAACATACAACGTAAATGAGGCTCATATTTTGAAATTCTAATTTAGGTACTTTTACCACTCGCCACATGGTCATAAGTTCTCTCATTTCAAAATATATATATCATAAATCCCCCGTTGAACCATTTGGAATACTATAGGATATTCAATAGCCCCAAACATGGGATAAGATGCCGACGCCATGTCCCAGACATGGTCTTACACTGGCTAGTATATCAAAGTCGATGCCATGTCCCAGACAGGTCTTACACTGACTTTCATATATCGAGGCTTATGCCGTGTCCTAAACAGGTCTTACATTGGCTCTCATCTATCGGTGTTGATGCCATGTCCCAGAAAGGTCTTACACTGACACACAACTAGATGACGCCATGTCCCAGACAGGTTTTACATTAGCTTGTATATCTCGAGGCTGATGCATGTCCCAGACACGTCTTACACTAGCTCTCGTCTTAATGCCGATGCATGTCCCAGATATGTCTTACACTAGCTTGTATATCTCGAGACTGATGCATGTCCCAAACATGTCTTACACTAGCTATAGTCTCAATGCCGATGCATGTCCCAGACATGTCTTACACTTGCACACATATCACCCATGTCATGTCATGAATATCCAATTCTATTCCTAATGTTCAATCGGGAGTCTTTATTACAGTAATTTCTCAACATGCATACTCATTTTTACAATCAAAGAAATTTATACAATATCAATTCAATCACAAATCATAACAATATAGTTGCATTATTAACATACAACTTACCTTGGCTTACAAAATGTGAGCAACTAATCAGCCTAATCCACAAGCTTGGCCTTTCCCTAGTCCAAGTCCGGTTTTTGTATTTCTTGATCTAAAATGGCAACATGTAGTCATTTAAGTATCAATTAAATCAAAACGCTCAATAATTTATAATTTGGGCAAAATGACCATTTTGCCCCTAGACTTTTACAAAATGACCATTTTACCCCTAGGCCCAGAAATCAATTTTTATCGAATTTCCTTATTAGCCAAGCCTAACAGACCATTTATTACTGTTAGGAAAACCCCAAAATTCCACTATTTCACACAATTACAACCCGTTTTATAACTTTTACAAAATGGTCTTTTTATGTGTTTTCCATGAAAATCACTTTACAAATGTTGTTTATCTCACAGCCATAACTCATATTCTTCCATAAAATTTTAGTTAAGAACATATATGCTTTCATGGAAAAACCCTAGACTCTCAGCCATTTTGCAAAATAATCCCCTCAATAGCTAGATTAAGCTTTAGGGGGTTCCAAAAACACAAAAATTATCAAGAAAGACCACCAAGAGGACTTACTTGCAAGAGTTTAAGGTTGCTGAAAGTTTTAAGCTTCCATGGTTGTTTTATTGAAGAGAAATCGGTGGAGAAAGAAGGAGAGAGATGAGAAAAGTGACAACTTTTCCTAGTTGTTTTATTTTATTCAATTTTATCACCTGACTTCACCAAATGTTGACTTTTCTATTTCTTTGTCTCCCTTGGCAGGCCACCTCTCTCAAAAGGGTCTATTTTTCCTTTAAAGACCTCCACAATATGATTAAAAGTTAATTTACAAATTTATCTAATAAAACAAGACTTTTGTACTTTATGCAATTTAGTCCTTTTTCACAATTAAGCATAAAATCGCTAAAATTAACTCACCAAATTTTTCATGCACTCAGATAATCATTCCATGACACCAAAATAATAAAATAATTTCCCATCCTCAGATTTGTGTCCCAAAACCACTGTTCTGACTAAGCAGGAAATCAGGCTATTACAATTCTTCCCCTTAGGGATTTTCGTCCCCAAAAATCTTACCAGTAGTATTGATCTCTCATGGTCTGCTCGGGTTCCCATGTGCCTTCCTCGACTCCATGTCTATCCCACAAAACTTTCACGAGTGTTATACTTTTATTCCTCAATTGTTTGACTTCTCGAGCCAAAATCTTAACCGGCTCTTTGCCATAAGTTATATCCGGCTAAATCTTAACATCAGTTGGTGCAATCACATGAGAAGTGTCTGATCTATATCAACGTAACTTGGACACATGAAACATGTCGTAAATCTTTTCCAATTCTGATGTTAAATTCAATCAATAGGCAACAGACCCTACTCTCTCAGAAATCTCATAAGGTCCTATGAAAATAAGGACTTAGCTTGCGTTTTCTACCGAATCTGAGGACTTTCCTTCACGGGGATACTTTCAAAAACACCCTATCACCGACTTGAACTCAATTTCCTTTCGTTTCAAATCCGCATAGGATTTCTGTCTATCCGAAGTGGCCCTCAAACATCGCTAATCACCTTACCTTTCTCTTCGATTTCTTTGACCAAGTCAACCCTGTGAATCTGATTTTCTTTAAGTTCAGTCCAATATAAGGGAATTCGACACTTGCATCCATACAAAGCCTCATAAGGTGCCGTTTTTAGAGTTGACTGGTAACTATTGTTGTAGACAAACTCTGCCAACGAAAAATACCTTTCCCAACTGCCTTGAAACTTAAGAACACAACACCGTAACATGTCTTCTAAGACCTGAATCACTCTTTCTGAATGGCCGTCGATTTGTGGGTGAAAAGCCGTGCTAAAATTCAATTTTGTTCCCAACGCCTCTTGTAACTTCTTCCAAAACCACGAGGTAAATCTTGAATCTCTATTCGAAATAATCGAAAAGGGTACTTCATGAAGTCTCACAATCTCAAAAACATATAGTTCAGCTAATTTCTCAAGGGAATAGTCAATATGCACCGGTATAAAGTGTGCTGACTTGGTAAGCCTATCAAAAACAACCCAAACAAAATCCTTTTTCCTTGCTGTCAAAGGCAACCCTGGCACAAAATCCATGGTTACACGGTCCCATTTCCACTCAGGAACCATAACAGGTTGAAGTAAACCCGAAGGTACTCGGCGTTCGGCCTTCACTTGCTGAAAAATTAGACACTTAAAAATAAGCTCCGAAAATGTCTCTTTTCATTCTCGACCACAAGCACATTTTCTTCAAATCATTAATACATTTTCACACTGTCTTGATCGATAGACAAGCAACCACTATGTGCCTCTCGTAAAGTTCTCTGAATAAGTTTACTGTCCTTGGGTACACAAACCCTATCTTTGAACATTATACACCCATAGGTACCAATCCAAAAGTCTAATTCGCCATCTATCTTGTTCTAAGTCATCTTGGCTTGCAATTCCTTATCACCCTTCTAAGCTTCACGAATCTCTTAAAGGAACATCGGTCTAGCTCTCAGTTTTGCTAGAACCGAACCATTATTAGCCACAAATAATTGAGTGTTTATGGCCCTCAAGATGAATAATGACTTTCTACTCAGAGCGTCGGTGACTATGTTTGCTTTTCCTGGGTGGTAGTCGATTATTAACTTGTAGTGTTTTATCAACTCCAACCATCTCTATTGTCATAGGTTCAACTCCTTCTAAGTCATCAAGTACTTGAGGCTTTTATGGTCGGTGAACACTTAGCATTTATCACCATACAAATGGTGTTTCCAAATTTTCAACGCAAATACGATGACGGCCAGCTCTAAATCATGCATCGGGTAGTTTTTTCTCATTTGGCTTCAGCTGTCTCGAAGCGTAAGCTATGACCTTACCTTCTTGCATGAGTATGCACCCCAATCCATTCAAGGAGGCATCGCTATATACCACAAATTCCTTTTCCGGTTCCAGTTGCACTAAAACTGGGGCTTTGATTAATAAAGCCTTTAATGTCTCAAAACTTAGTTGGCACTTATCATTCCACTCGAACTTGACCTCTTTTTGTAGTAGTCTATTAATCGGAGTAGCTATCATCGAGAACTCTTTACCGTCTATAGTACCCAGCTAAGCCCATAAAGCTTCTAATCTCTGACACATTCCTCGGTGGTTTCCACTCTACAATAGCCAATATCTTACTTGGGTCAACTCTAATTCCATCACCCGATACGACGTGTCCTAAGAATCTGACCTCTCAGAGTCAAAACTCACTTTTCCTAAACTTGGCATACAACTGCTTATCCCTCAAGGTCTGCAAAACAGTTCTCAAATGCTTCGTGTGTTCACTTGCACGAGAATAAATCAATATATCATTGATAAAGACCACCACAAATTTATCCAAATACAGTTAGAAATTACGGTTCATCAAGTCCATAAACACCGTAGGGGCATTTGTTAAACCAAAGGGCATAACAAGGAACTCGTAGTGCCCATACCTCATCCTAAATGTGATTTTAAGTACATCTTGCTCCTTTACTCTGAGCTGGTAATAATCGGACCTTAAGTCTATCTTGGAAAACACGGTGGCTCATTTCAATTGGTCAAAAAAATCTTCTATCCTTGGCAAGGGATACTTGTTCTTTACAGTCACCTTGTTAAGCTTTCTGTAGTCTATACATAGCCTCATCGACCTGTCTTTCTTTTTCACAAAAAGTACCGGAGCACCCCACGAAGAATAGCTTGGTCTTGTAAAACCTTAATCCGTTAACTCTTGTAGCTAAACTTTCAACTCGTTTAACTCCATCGGAGCCATCCTATATGGAGCAATCGAGATGGGTGCTGTACCAGGGACTAACTCAATTCCAAATTCAACTTCCCTTACTGGAGGTAATCCAGGTAATTCCTCCGGAAACACATCTGTGAACTCACATACCATTGGTACTGACTCGATCCCCAGTTCAGATGCTTGAGTATTCAATAAAAGAGTGAGGTAGCTTCATACCCTTTTCTCAAATATCTCACTGCTAACATGGACAATATCACTACAGGAGAATTGTCTAATTCACCCGTTTCAACCCGAAGAACATCCCTGCTCTCACATTTCAACTCGATAAGTTTTTGTCCATAGTCCACTACAACACCATGAGAAGTTAACCAATCCATCCCACGGATTACATCAAATTCATTAAACATCAATAACATTAAGTTAGCTGGAAAACAATGACATCTAATTGTCAAAGGACAATTTCTACACACTTGGTCAACTAACACATGTTTGCCTAAAAGGTTGGACACTTTTACCATGAACTTAATGGACTTGACTAGCATGTTCATACGGGGTATCAATTCCATACAAATATAAGAATGGGTAGACCCCGTGTAATATCCCGAATTAGGGCCTAATCGAAATAGTGGTTTCGTGACCATAAATCTGAGATAGATATAATTATTTTATAATTATTTTTAGGTTTATGATATGATTGCATGATTGTGTGAAAATTTCGTGATGAAATTCTATGCCTAAAGTGCTTAAATTGAAAGTAGGGACTAAATTGAATAAGTTGCAAAACTTGCATTCTAGAAGTTTTTAGTATGAAATTGTTTTGGAATATTAATGAGGTCTTAAATAGAAATTTGACCAATTTTAAGTTCATGGACAAAATTAGGACATGGAAGGAATTTTGGAAAGTTTAGTAGTAAGGGTATTTTGGTCATTTAGTTATTAAAATGAATTAAAAACAAAATTAAAAGCCAATTTTTGTCCATCTTCTTCATTAGGCCGAAATTTCAAGGGTTCTCCATAGCTAGGGTTTGTTTCAAGCTTCCAAGCTCCATAGTAAGTGATTCCAAGCCTCGTTTTTAATGATTTTTACGATTTTGAGATCCCGGTAACTCGATAAAGCTTATGTTAGCAATAATTTAACCTAGGGTTTATATTTGGAAAAATACCCATAGGTGAAATTTGTGTATTTTGATGTTTTATGATAGAATATGAAGTTTTAAATTATGTTAGACAACTTGTACTACTCGATTTTAAGAAAAAACGAGTAAAAGGGCTTAATCGGTAAAAATACCTAATAGTCACAAGTACATGTTAGAGTGAGAATTTGATGTTGCCATAGAAGAGAAAAGTGATCAGCATGTTGTAAAACATAAGAATAAGGAATAAATTTCAATCCCGAGCCTAGGGGCAAAAATGTAAATATGCAAAAGTTTAGGGGTAAAATTGTAATTTTGCCAAAATTTGAGTTAAGGATTAATTTGATAATGTGAGTATTAAATAAGCTAAATGTGTTATTTTAGATCAAGAAAGACGTGGAATCGACCTCAATCGAGGAAAAGAAAAGATTGTGGACTAAATTGCAAAATCTTTGTATTTTGGTACCAAGGTAAGTTCATGTGTAAATAATGTATCATAATGGTTATTTTTAAGTTATTGATGTTAATTATATGTTATGCTGAATTTTATTATGAAATGTATGCTTTATGGTTAATTTCAAATAATATGTAAATTATGTGAACTACTTGTTAAATATAATTGTTACCGAGTATTGATTTTGGCATTCTACGGAAGACGGCAAGGATAAGTGTTCGAGGAAAAATCCCGTTTGAACCTTAGGAATAGATTAGGATACAAGTGACATGTCACTAGGATGATTGAGCATCCGAACTCGTTGAGTTGAGTCCGAGTTCACTTATGGATGTGAATGTCCGAACTCGTTGAGTTGAGTCCGAGTTTGTGAGATGTAACTAGGCATCCGAACTTGTTAAGTTGAGTCCGAGTTCACTTATGGATGCGAACACCTGAGCTCGTTGAGTTGAGTCTGAGTTCGCTTATGGCCGGGTTACATGATTGCTTGATTGCATATATGGCACTTATGTGCAAGTTATCCATGTATCCGAATTATATTCCGATGTGTTCAACGGGTAAAGTTCTACTCAATGGAGGAATATTAGAGATGTAAAGAGAAGTATTGGTGAGTGATGTGAAATGGTTATTTTGGACAGGTATGTATTTAACCCTCGGGTTGAGTATTGATACAACCACGATAAGGTAATAAGATGATGAAAAATGATTAAAAATGTGATATGTGTTTTAGTGATACATGCTAATGTTGATTGGTATACTGTTTGTTATGTTACTTATTATTTGCATATGAACTTACTAAGCATTTATGCTTACTCCCTCCTTCTTACTCATTGTAGTTTTGGACAAGCCAGCTCAGGAGTCGGGATAGGTCGAAGGCTCAGTCACACTATCCGGAAGACTTTTGGTAATGGCTTGTAAATTTAAGTATGGCATGTATAGCAATATACTTTTTTTTGTGTAAATGATCTTATGGTATGGTGATGGAATGGTTGAGGAAATGCTTGATAATGATAAATTATGAAAATATTTAGTTTAGATTATATTTGATGTTAAGGAAAATTATTAAGATACTTAGTGCATAAAAACTCATAAAAGGGATGAAATTTGCCATAAACAGAATACTGCAGCAACACTGACGCGAGTTTAAAACTTTACTAAAAATCATAGAAATTGAACTTGGTGATGGAATACATATCAAATTGAAGCTTATTTTGTCTAGTTTCACATGAAACAAATGAAACAGGTAAAGAAATTATATGTTACAAGATATTTGAATTTTAGTGAAACAGGGTCATAGCAGTTTCTGAATCCCCTGTTCCAACTTTAGAAATTCACCATAAATTGTAAAGATATAATTAGGTAGTGTATTTTATATTCTCAGAATCCTTATTGAGTCTAATTTCATTAGAAACAAACCTCATAGTCATATGGATTTTTTACAGAGAGAAATGTGGTTCGTAGTAAACAGAGGTCAGACCAGTCAAGTCCTGAAACAGGGGTAACTTTAACTAATAAACTGTACTAATTGGCCCAACCAAAAATTCTAGAAAAACTTAGTAGATAGGTATATGAGTCTAGATTTAGGGAAAATTTACGGATCTTGATTTCAAGTTTCGTAACTCGAGATATGATTTTTCTTGTGACTGTGATGCAAGTAGCTTAAAAGCTGTGAATGTAGAAATAAATAATCCAAAGTTCTAAATATGTTAAATTAAGCTTAGTAACACCTCATACTCGACTCCGGCGACGGTCTCAGGCGTGGGGGCGTTACACCTCGGGTCAATCAAAGCAACGACAGATATATCATGGATAGAAAAGGTACCCGTAATCACATCAGGAGACTCTGCCTCTTCACGGGAACGTATAGCATAAGTCGTTGTAGGCGCTCTGCCTTTGGACCTCACAGTGGAATCTTTAGGTGTACCTTGATTGCCAGTCCCACTTTTAGGGTTTTTCTGTGGTCTACCCCTCGAAGGAACGTTACCTGATCTCATAGCTCGATCTCTATTTTTCTCGCCGATCTCAGGATAACTACGGATAAAATGGTCAAGCGATCCACATTTGAAATAGTCACTTTCACTTCATCGGCATTCACCAACATGACGTCTATCGCACTGAGGACACTCTGGTCGATCCGGGCGAGCATCACCAACACTCACTATTGAAGTGGTTTGGATTTTGTCACCACATACTGATTATTCTTACTCTTGCTCGAGAACCCCACTGACACATTTGATCGAGTAGGAAACTCTCTAGATCTCTTGGATGAGTTCTAATGTGACTTTCTCATCTGCCTCTTCTTTGAGTCACGAGACACAATATCTGCTCCTCTCCTTTCCTTGGCCAATTCTTCGGCCTTGCAAGCTCTCTCAACAAGTACCACAAATTCTCTTAACTCTAAGATGCCAACCAATAGTCGAATGTCTTTGTTCAATCCATCTTTGAACCTCTTACACATCATGGCCTCGGTGGATACACACTCCCGCGCATGTTTGCTGAGCCTCACAAATTCACGCTCAAACTCCATCACTGTCATACGACCTTGCTTCAGTTCGAGAAATTCCCTCCTCTTTTAATCGATAAACCGTTGACTAATGTACTTCTTCCAGAATTCTTCATGGAAGAATCCCCAAGTTACCCTCTCTCTCGGCAGAATGGACACGAGAGTATTCCACCACTGATTGGCTGAATCTCGTAGGAGTGATACGACACACTTCATGCACTCCTCGGGTATGCATGATAGTTTATCAAATACCCTAATGGTATTTTCCAACCAAAACTTTACTCTCTCTAGGTCATCATCAATGTTCGCCCAGAATTCCTCGGCTCCATGCTTGTAGATTCTATCTACTGGAGGTTTCTCCTTCCTAATCATGTCTGCTCCATGGGGAGCCACAGGCGCAGGCTGAGGAATCGGAAGAGGTGGGGGAGGTAGAGTGTTTGGATTCGCACGAACGAACTCCGAGAACCTGCATCCATCATGTGGAGGTAAGCTTCTCTAGCCCCTCTGCCCTGACTCATTGTCATGGGCCCACTATCTACCTGTGCGGTCCCTTTAGCAGGAGCCGACACATTACTTTCCACATCATTCACCGTAGCCATGCCAGGATCCATTTACTATATATATAAAAACACAATTTATCTCGTTAGGGGTCGTCACACTATCAATATACAACTATGGCATGTATAGCTAGACTCATACTCACGCTAGGTTAGTCCTAGAATCGACTAAACCATTGCTCTGATACCACTAAATGTAACGCCCCTTACCCAAGTCCAAGGCCGGGATCGGGCACGAGTAATTACCTGACTTAAATGCATGCATATAATCATTTCTGAGTTATGAAAACTAGATCAAATTTAAAACTCTCCACTCTTAATCTAGAAATTCTTAATATTGGCCTACAAGGCCCAAATCACACATAAGAAAACAATCAAGGATTAATCTGAACACCATTGAAAACTTTGAAATATGTCACTTAAAATAAGGGCACACGTCCGTGTGGAAAGGCGACATGGCTGTATGGCCATTTTGACATGGCCGTGCTGTAGGCCCGTGTGGTTCACACGGCCTAAGCACAAGGGGACATGCCCGTGTCCCAAACCCATGTAAATTTAATTCTAAATTAGAACCTACAAAGGTTTTCACACGGTCGGGCACACGCCCATGTCTCTCACACGGCCATGACACGCCCGTGTCGTAGCCCGTGTGTAAAATCCTTGACATTCTGTTTTTGACGTCAGTAACCAATTAGTGCACACGGGCAAGGCACACTGATAAATCATAATTTATACATATTTTTATCCCACTCTTAGCGCATTTATAGATGATTTCTGCTTATATTTGGTGAATTCGATGCTCCTAATCCTTTAATTTCATGTTTTATACTCAGGTGAGCATAGGAGAGTAAAAAGAGCAAGAAACGGGTCGAAAACGGAGAAAATGGACCCACATGGGAAATCAACACTGCCTGGACTTTCTCATACGGGCATGTTGCACAGCCGTGTCCCTTTGGCAGGATCGAAGCACAACTTACATGGGTAGACTACACGCCCGTGCCTATCAACAGCCTTGACCAGGGCTGGAGTAATCGCACACGGGTGTGTCACACAAGTGTGTCCCTGTCGAGCCGAAGTATAACCCTATCCAGAAAAGGCCAATTTTGAGGGCCCTTAGGCATTCTAAAGCCTATCTGAACACCTAATGAGGCACTTAGGAGGAGGACGCAGGGTAGTAAGCAAGGAATTACTTAAGGAAACCCGATTGATCCATCTTAGAAGCCGGATTCATCATCAAGACTGAATATCTCCCTTTAGGTTCCTTCAGGAGTTTTGGGTTTTTTTATGTTTTGTTATCTTGACACTTCTGAGATGTTTTCTTTTGTAATCATGAACTAAACCCCTTAAATACCTAAGGGGAATGAAACCTAAGACAGATCTTGTTATTATTATCTGAATTGTATGATAAATATTTGAGTTATTTTAATTATGTGTTCTTAATTCTTTCTTTAATATTTCATGATATTGATTCAAGTTAAAGCTCTTATTCAGATAGGGTGTTAATTGCACGCCTAGAGATAGGGTGACAAGATTTTGCCGGATTAGGGTCAAACTTAATAAGGGAATCCATGATCGAGTTAGTGCAATTCTAGGGTGTTAATTAGAAAGAGATTTCAATTATTCAACCCAGGGTTAGACATTATTAGTTTCGAGAGAGATAATAATATAACTTAGGGATTTCTACGGATCAAGTCAAATGAATAAATCGTTTGATTCAAAGTCAAATAACAAGTGAAGTCTAGGTGGATTTTTCCTTAGGTATTGTCTTAATCAATCGAATTTTCCAAAAAGTATTTTCCCAAATTTTCTTTCTGTGCATTCTTAGTTTTGTAATTAGTTTAGATAACCAAACCTCTTAATTTTTAGGCTAGATAATAAAAAGAAAGTAAATACTAGTACTCGTGGTTCCTTTGGGTTTGACATTCCGGTCTTGATGAACTATGCTACTGTTCGATAGGTAAACTTTCCTTAATCGTGATAATAAGTTAGTCTCAAAAACTATTCATTCATAAATCTTTAAAACCTGTCGTGAATATCACGTATCACACACGCCCGTGGCTAGAGGCCGTGTCTTCCACACAGCTGAGACACACGGTCGTGTCTCTTCCCGTGTGTTTACTACCATGCATACTAACTTGCAAATTCGAGGTGCAGGGGACACACGGCCGAACAACACGTCCATGGGGCTGACCGTGTGTCACACACGGCCTAGGTACACTCTTGTGTGTCTAGTTGTGTGGACAAAAATAGGCTATTTACCAAGCCTTTTTGCCACCTTTACTTGCACCAAGCTATACTACACTAAGACAAACCAATTTCATACACAACCACATGGCTAAATCAGCCCTCAACTAAACATTTCACACATTAGGGCCACTCTACTTATTCACAAACAAACTCAACAACATGCAAAATCATTCAATTTACTCATTTCCAAAAGAAGATCATCATATGTATTTATCAATAACCAATATTAGCCACCTTTCATGACATTATACAAAATAACTCAATAGCTATGAAAAGCCACTCGTTTGGCCCAAAACAATGTGACCATTACAAAAATAATAGTTCCTATACATGCCATAATCAAACTGATAAGACTAGCTATACAAAATGCTTCAGGGATAGTGTGACTGGCTTCTTCGACGTAAAGCGATGATCCACGAGCTACTTTGGCAGCACTAAAAGAAAATGGAAAGGAAAAGAGGTAAACATAAAGCTTAGTAAGTCATATGTAAATAATGAAATAACTTCAAGTTACCATAAGGGATCATACTCCCAATATAACTCAATTTGCACATGAAAGTGAGGATTCATAAATATTAATTGTTCATATTCATCTCTCACCAGGCATACAATGTTGATTGAATTCACATTCATACTTAATGAAAACTACACAGATGGTCATAAGCATAACTTACTCACTTTCCTTCCTTACTAAACATACAACGTAAATGGAGCTCGTATTTCAAAATTCTCATTTAGGTACCTGTACCACTCACCACATGGTTATAAGTTCTCTTATTTCAATATATATCATAAATCTCCTGTTGAACCATTTGGAATACTACAGGATATTCAATAGCCCCAAACATGGGATAAGATGCCAACGCAATGTCCCAGACATGGTCTTACACTGGCTAGTATACCAAAGTCAATGCCATGTTCCAAACAGGTTTTACACTAACTTTTATATATCGAGGCTGATGCTGTGTCCCAGACAGGTTTTACACTGACTCTCATATATTAGTGTCGATGCCATGTCCCAGACAAGTCTTACACTGACGCACAATAAGCTGACGCCATGTCCTAGACAGGTGTTACACTAGCTTGTATATCTCAAGGCTAATGCATGTCCCAGACACGTCTTACACTATCTCTCGTCTCAATACCGATGCATGTCCCAGATATGTCTTATACTGGATTGTATATCTCGAGGCTGATGCATGTCCCAGACATGTCTTACACTAGCTCTCATCTCAATGCCAATGCATGTCCCAGACATGTCTTACACTAGCACACATTTCACCTAATGTCATGTCATGAATATCCAATTCTATTCTTAATGTTCAACCGGGAGCCTTTATTACAATAATTTCTCAACTTGCATACTCATATTCACAACCAAAGCAATTTACGTAATGTCAATTCAATCACAAATCATAACAATATAGTTGCATTATTAACATACAACTTACCTTGGCTTACAAAATATAGGCAACTAATCGGCCTAATCCACAAGCTTGGCCTTTCCCTAGTCCAAGTCTGGTTTTCGTATTTCTTGATCTAAAATGGCAACATTTAGTCATTTAAGTATCAATTAAATCTAAATGCTCAATAATTTATAATTTGGGCAAAATGACCATTTTGCCCCTAGACTTTCACAAAATGACCATTTTACCCCTAGACCCAGAAATCAATTTTTATCGAATTTCCTTATTAGCCAAGCCTAATAAACCATTTATTTCTCTTATGAAAACCCTAAATTTCCACTATTTCACACAATTACAACCCATTTTATAACTTTTACAAAATGGTCTTTTTAGGTGTTTTCCATGAAAATCACTTTACAACTGTTGTTTATCTCAAAACCATAACTCATATTCTTTCATAAAATTTTAGTTAACAACACATATGATTTCATGGAAAAACCCTAAAATCTCAACCATTTTGCAAAATAATCCCCTCAATAGCTAGATTAAGCTTTAGGGGTTCCAAAAACACAAAAATTATCAAAAAAGACCACCAAGAAGACTTACTTGCAAGAGTTTAAGGTTTCTGAAAATTTTAAGCTTCCATGGCTGTTTTCATGAAGAGAAATCGGTGAAGAAAGAAGAAGAGAGATGAGAAAAATGACAACTTTTCCTATTTGTTTTATTTTATTCAATTTTATCACCTAACTTCACCAAATGTTGACTTTTCTATTTCTTTATCTTCCATGGCTGGCCACCTCTCTCAAAAGGGTCTATTTGTCCTTAAAGACCTCAACAATATGATTCATAGTCAATTTACACCTTTAGCTAATAAAACAGGACTTTTGCACTTTGTGGGATTTAGTCATTTTTCACAATTAAGCATGAAATCGCTAAAATTAACTCACCAAAATTTTCATGCACTCATATAATCATAGAAACCAAAATAATAATAAAATAATGTCTCAGCCTCAAATTTTTGGTCCCGAAACCACTGTTCTAACTAAGCTTAAAACCTGGTTGTTGCAATAGAAAAGAGAATTAATCACATATATGTTACAATATGAGTAATTATAAACAATTCATGTTGTATACCATGTTCATAGAGGATGTATTGTTAATATATACTAATGATGTGAGCTATGGTGTTAGGAAAGGCTAGTGCTATATGATATAATGAGTATGATTGAATGATTTAATGTTAAGGAATGGAGTATGATTGAATGATTTAATGTTAAGGAATGGTAAGTTTAAGTTTCTTTATACGAACTTACTAAGCATTATATGCTTATGTAGTTGTTGTTCCTCTGTTTTATAGATCATCGAAAAGCTCATTCAGTTGGAATCTTGTTGGAGCCCTATCACACTATCCATTGATTATTTTGGTAGTTTTTGAACATCTTGGCTATGGTTATAAATGGCATGTATAAGACTTATATGTAATAGGTGTCATGAATATGTTACTTGGTCTACATGGTTTGGTCATATCTTTTGGAGATTATGTTTTGTGGTGAACTTGTAAAGCTTTGTAAATAAGTATCTTTTGGTCACTTTGAGTGACATGTAAATGTTTATTTTAGACATGTTTATATGTGTGGTTGAAATGTTTATGGTTGTAGTGAAGTAAGCTTAGGTTATGGAGTGATAGTAAATTGTTTTAAGTTGAGGTGCCTTTGAATGACATATTGTTTAGAACCTATAGGTTGATTGATTTAGTATGTTTTTATATGTTTAAGGAGTGTTTTGAACTATTGAATGTATATGTAATAGGTGTGTTTGTATATGTTTGGATACTTATGACAAATGTTACGTTTTAAGCTTGGTATAAGTTTACTTATGTATGTGCCTTTAGTCTTGGTATGAATATGTTCATATAAAGTTGTTTTGGTCATTTGATATAAACTTTATTTAAGTGTTTGAATCATGGTATGAATAAATGTGAATGATTAAGAAGAAATGATAAGTTTGGCATGAGTTTTATATATGAACTTATGAAATTGAATGCAAATTAGTTGATGTGTCATGTGAATCGATGTTGATAATTGAATTAAGGTGTCAATGAGGACACATTGATTAGCACTTAGGTTGACTGTTTTGACATGTTTTAGACTTGTTTAAATGTGTTTTTAAAGTATGGAAATGATTGATTTTGATTTGGTTGGAACTTAAGTGTTGGATGAAAGTTTGTCTTGTTTTAGAAGCTTTTTAAGGTGCACACGGCTTGGGATATTCCACACTGCCTGGCCATGGCCATGTGTCTTATTAATTTTTAGGTGCAGGATTTTTCACAAGGTCACAGTTAGTAACACGATCTAGCCACGCGGCCATGTGTGAAGCCACATGACTTGGGCTATTCCACACGGTCGTGTGACTCCTATTTCCAAAATTTTTAAATTTTGACATATGTTTCTGTGTTTATTCAAATTAATCTCGGATTGTTCCCAAACTATTTTTAGACCCCGTAATCTCAATTTAAGGCCCTTAAGTGTATTCTTACCTTGATTTTTATAAGCTATTGAATGTTATCATTTATTCTATATTTTTGTTTGAAGATAAATGTCTTGATTTGTACTGTAATACTCTGTAATCTCAGTTTGGCAATGAAGACGGGTTAGGGTTGTTACAAATTGGGCCTGATGTGAGAGAGGTTCAAAACCCTTCATCTAAGAAGGTGGGACGACAAAACCATGGCATCATTAACTAGGATTGCTGCCCCCTATATCCTAGATAAATTAGGATATTATTTTTCTAGTGGAAATAAACTTCTTCAACTCTATACGGGTTCTACCTTCTCTTCCTATAAATAGATGGCATTGGTAGAGCTATTTACACAACTTTGAGATATTCTTATTCTGCCGAAAAATAAAGAGCATTTATTGTCAACTTATAAATATATTTTTTAGAATAAAAATTTTATCGATTTCTATTATAGAAGAGAGAATTTTCGTTTTCACCCCAAAAGGAAAACTTTTTTCTAGTTTTGTGTTTTGATTAAATTGGTTCAATCTGCACTCGAAGTAGTTCATGGTACAAGAATAGTGAAGAAGATCATTTGGTTGCAAGCCGAAAAATATCAAGGATCTGCTTATCCAAAAACACATGTATGATTTTTGGTTTAAGGTTTATTGCTATAAATATCACAAACCGGGTTGGTTTTCAAATTTTTTATTTTTCACAATGCAAGAAAATCATTTTCAGACCAAATTTTTCCAACAATTGGTATTAAGAGCCATGTTGTGCTATGTTTATGGTGTAAACCAAGGCCGAATATCCCTCTTCACCTTGTTTGATTAAAATTTGAGAAGATGTGACATTCTTATAATTATTCGTATGTTTAGGGCAATGTATGTGAATGAATGTAATATTATATATTTGTTATATAATAAAATTTTTTGCCAAGGATGTGGTTTTTAGGAAATAGATTGTTAACTATCATCTCCATGTAGGATTATTTTTATAGAATTCTTGTGAGCCGAAAATGAACATAGGACATAAATGTAATTTTTTCAAAAAAGAGTCTATAACGAGGATAAGATAGAGTGGTGGCAGTCGAAGACATAAGAAATGCCTTGTGATGAAAAACTATATAATTTTTGTTTTTCATTTATTTTCTAGAAATAGAACCATGAAAGTTTTGGCTGGCAAATTTTTTTATTACCCATCTATTTATATATTTGTTGATCTATTAGAGATAAGAATTGTGGTAATGAGAAAATACGTGTTTTTTATTGTTCCATTCACTTCTTTAGGCTATTCTATTACTGTGAGAAGTGTGGTAATGATAAGGTACATGTCTATGATTGGATCTGGCAATAAAAGGCTAGGTTTTTAAGTGGTCAAGTACAATTCACCTCCTTTTCTTTGGAACCTACCTGGTGTACGGTTCACATTCACTTCTTCGATTTTTTTCCCTTAAAAGAGAAACTATAGAGAATCAAAATTGTTTGGTTGAATCTTGTGAATAATTGGATGTGAATATTATAAAATTTCCATAGCATGTCATGCATACATGAGATAAGCATGCCATATAGTTTAGGAAAGAATGCCACATGTACTTGTCATGCACATATTGATCATACATGATTGAAATTGGAAATAAAAAACCTTGCATGTCTTTAAAATATTTAGTGGGAGAAGGTCCCTAAACAAGACCTACGACCTCCATCAATGGTCTTTTGTGATGGCATGACAAGTGTACTACCCTATGGTAGGATTGCTATGTGGATTTTACTGAGGAGATTTCTTGAAAGTAACAAGAATTCTCTTGTGATCAAATGCTAATTGGATTGGCCCTTGTGGTAGGCATTATCATGCGATAATTCAAGAAATTCTATCTTGAAAAGTGGACAACTAGTCAAAGTATGCTACTCCGTGAGATTGTCCCACGATGACTCATTTTGGTGCATGATGTGATAGGTGTTGAGTGATAAATCTTGAAAATAGTTATATTTCCTGCTTATAGATCTAGGTATTTAGGTACATTTAGTTGCATTTTAGAACATTTCATTAGTATTTTTTGTTTTAACATTACATTAGGAGCTTGGACTATACTTAAATGTTAGTTATTTTTAGTTTCTTGTGGAAGGGTTGTGTGTGGTGGTGGATTGTCAGGTGCAGGATGAGGAAGAACAAGAAGTAAAAAAGTGAAGGTTTACCGGGGCAAAAGGTTGGATAGTTTGTCAACATAAATGCGATGGTAATGCCGAGAAGATGTCCGGTCAACATTCAAATCGAACCGGGCCTTAGAACCAGTTAAATTTGTAGAAAATATAACTACCTGAAAAAGAAGGAAGAAAATCATGGACTGTTGGATTTACTGTAACACCCATAACCCGATTCTGTCATTAGATTTCAGGTTTCTGCGTATTATCATACTTTATAGAACAATTGGAAACAAATCGCATCAAGTTTTCAAATTAATTAAGATAATTTAATCATAATTCAAATCGGAGTAATACATACATTTACGGACATTAAATCGAGCCTACGAGGCCTGAAAATTAATTTAGAAACAATCAGGGATCAATTCAAAATAAATCAAAAAGTTCATTGAAAAATTAAAACTTCTCAAAATATGGGACACATGGCTATATGACATAGCCCAGACCGTGTGGTGCAGGAACATGGCTGTGTGGCCAACCATGTGACAGACTGTGTAGCTTTTGAAATAAATCCTCACGGCTGTGCCACAGCCCTTGTAGCATTCGAAATATCCTCACATGGTCGTGTCGAATATCAGGGGTAAAATGGTAATTTTCCCATTTATGTGTTGTTGGATTAAATTGAATGAAATTGTGTTTAAATGAGGTTAATTTAAAATTATATAGATCAAGAACAAAAGAAATCAGACTTATATCGGGGAAAAATAAAAATAGTTGAATAGCCGATTTACAACGGTCGTCGATATCCGAAGTAAGTTTTTAAGCAAGTAAACATCATTTATATTGAATGTAATCTGGTTTAACATGCGATTTTGGAATCTATAGCTTCATAAAAGAGCTAGCCGAATGTGTATAAGTACAGACATTGTGACACCACTAATGTGACCCTAGTCGGAAAGTGGTTTCAGGACCACAAAACTGAGTCATAAAAAAATAATTAACCATCATACTTGATGCTTATTATATGTATATATGCATGTTTGAAAATTTCATGTTTGAATTTTGTTAATTGAAAGTGAATTTTACTAACTAGGACTTATGTGTGACACTTTTGAAATGTGATAGGTTAATCTATAAGGATCTATTAATGCATGTTAGGAAATGCTTGTACTTGCATGTCAAATTACCCAAAATGTTAGGTAGTGGCCGGCCATGCTATGGGTTAAAACATATTATAAACATTTTGTGTTAAAAATGTTGTGTGAGAAATAATAAAATACTAGTTAATGGGAGGAGAAACCAAAGTTGTCTCACACTTGCTCCTCCATTGCCGTGACTTGAGGGAGGAAGAAGAAAGTTTGGTTGCATTAATTTTTGGCTTAGAAGATGGCTAGAAGGAGGAAAAACTATGATTTTAGCTAGTTAGGTAGCTGAAATTTCAAGTAACTCGGTAATCCGTCGAAGAAGAAGAAGAGGGCTGCAACAAAAAGAAAAATGGAGACCATTTGCATGTTGAAGGAAGCTAAGGATTTAGCTTGTTTAAGAGTTGTATCCTAAGTTGGTAAGTTTTCTAAGCTCCCCTCTATCTTTAACTTTGTTGTAAGAAAAAAAATGATGATGGATTGTGGTTGGAAGGCATGAATGCGGGTTGTAGAAAAGAAAAGCTCTTTGATTAGTTGTAAAAATTACTACTGTACAATTTTGTGCCTTCGTTATGCTGTCCAAAATTTGAACAAATTAATGGTTCTATTTTCATGCCGATTAGGGGTTGATAAATTGAGTCTAATATCTAAAATATTATGTTATTCTTACTAAGTTTCAGTTGTTAGTAGTGACGTAACAATTTGACAATTAAATGCATAAATGACTGCTGGAAACTGCAGCTTGAAAACAAATTGTTCCAGCATGTAAATGCTGATTTGAATGTGCTGTAATATGTGGAGGAATTGGTCTGCTGCATGTTTGAAATAAAAGAAAACAATGGTTGTTAAATATTAGTTTTGTTGCTAATCGAGTGGGATTAATTCATTGTTCAAGGGGCTATAAATTGGCGTTAATTAAGCTATTCGGATGGTCTAATAAAACAGCCTGAATGTTAAATAATGCTTGCTGTCCAGATTGAAATTATGCTAGAAGGTTGAACAATTGTTGTTCAAATGGAATTTTGGAGTGTTTAATGGACCCCATGTTGCTAAAATTTACATGAATAGAAATTTCTAAGCTTAAGTTGTAAGAATTTGAGTTGTGTGGTTTAAATTGTCAAAGATGCATTTGGCAATTGATTATAATTTGTTAAAGGGTGTAAAGTATTGATAGTTCTAAATGGTACATAGTTAAATGAAGATGGAAGCTTGATAAACTTTTATTTAGAATGGAAGTAGGAGAAATGTGTATTCGGCCATGTTGTGATGAGTTGAATGTGAATTAGATATAAATTAAATAAGCATGAAATCGAGTCATGGCATGTTTTATTAAATATGATACATATTGAAATCTATTGTTTTAGATATAGATTAAATGATATGTGATTGCCAAATGTGATTGTTAAGAGAATAATATTAGTTAAGTACTTCAGCAAATCTATTGTTTTACTTAAGCTTAAGAGCAAAGAGGATCAAAGTCGGATAGGGCAAAAGAGAAAGTAAACGAATAGCCGTGGATATCTAGTCGTCGACCACTTCCGAGGTAAGTTTTAAGTGATTAAACGTTGAGTAAATTCAATCATAATAGGACATAATGAGTTGATTTAATAAGATATGATGTGGCCATGATATGTCTTAAACTCAAATGGTAAGTTCATAAGTGTTTGGACTTGGAAATTTAAGAGCAAATTGTAATAATTTGCTTAGGACAGCAGCAGTAACGTGATTTTAGAAAATCACTATAAATTGTTGGTGTGGAATTATAGGCTTAATAAAATATGTAATCAAAGCTTAATTAGTCTAGTTTCTTATAGAAGAGACCGTGGAAGCAAAGAAATTTCCTATAAAGAGATATTTAAAGTTGTGTGAGAAAGTGTCAGAATGACTCCGAAATCCCCTATTCTGTTTTTAGAAAATCATTATAATTTGTACAAAAATGGTTATAAGATAAAATTTATATGCTTAGACTCCTTAATGAGTCTAGTTTCAAATGGAATCAAATAGAACATATTTTGAATTCTGTACAATGAGAAATTTGATTTGTAGTGAAGACTGGTCAGATTAGTCAAACAGTGAAACAGGGGAAACTTTAAGAAAAATCTGGTATTGATTGGCCAAACCTAAAATTTTGAAAATTTTATGGATGGAAGATATGTGAGTCTACATTCAGGGAAAATTAATGGAAATTGATTTTGAGTTTTGTAGCTCCAGTTATAAATAATTTAGTGACTATTGCTCAGGAAAACAGCTTGTAGTGAATATGTGATTTTGTTGTAAACATTGATGAAACTATTTGAGTTGCTTATAAGCTATTGCTGAAATTGATGTACAAGATAAATATATATATGTGGTAAAGCCGAATGGCTAATGTGAAATATATATGAGATATGTATATGTGGTAAAGCCGAATGGCTAACATGAAATATGTATGAGATATATATATGTGGTAAAGCCGAATGGGTAGTGTGAAATATGTATGAGATATGTATATGTGGTAAAGCCGAATGGCTAATATGAAATATGTTTGAGATATATATATGTGGTAAAGCCGAATGGCTAATGTGAAATATATATGAGATATGTATATGTGGTAAAGCCGAATGGCTAACATGAAATATGTATGAGATATATATATGTGGTAAAGCCGAATGGCTAGTGTGAAATATGTATGAGATATGTATATGTGGTAAAACCGAATGGCTAGTGTGAAATATGTATGAGATATGTATATGTGGTAAAGCCGAATGGCTAATATGAAATATGTATGATATATATATATATGTGGTAAATCCGAATGGCTAATGTGAAATATGCATGAGATATGTATATTTGGTAAAGCCGAATGGCTAATGTGAAATATGTAGGAGATGTATGTATATTGTGGCCGAATGGCCAAATGTGAAAGGTGTGTATTATTAGATATTTGATAAGGTAAATGAATTACAAATATGACAATCGATGTGAATGTTGTAACATGTGATTAAATTTACATGAAACTTGGAAATATATTCCGGGTAAGACCCGATGACTACGTGTGGAGATTTTGTCCGGGTAAGACCCGATGACTACGTGTGGAGATTTTGTTCGGGTAAGACCCGATAACTACGTGTGGGGACTATTCGAGCTAAAGGTTTTGCTGAAGATTCGAGTAAAGCATAAGATTATACGACTTCACAGTAACAATTGGTAATAAATACGTTCAATGCGTTAAGTTGGTCAGGTATGTATTTTGAGATTATATTTAAGCTTGATTTGGACTAAATCACAAGGTCGTTATGTGATGCATATGTGAGTAAAGCAATAAGACTGTTCTATGATTATTGTGCATTTGGTCAATGTGGAAAGTTAGGTGAAAATAGGTAATGTATCTATGTTTATAAGAGATCACTATCAAGTGAGAATTTATCTGCCTATTATATATGATGAGATATGCATATTCGGTAAAGGGATGGTATGCCCGAAGGAAGAGTGAAATAAAAATACGAACAACTATGTTATAATTTGATTGTTATCTATTGACACTGCTTAAAACTTACTAAGCATTGTAATGCTTACTCCGTTTACTTTGTTTCCTCTGTTTTATAGATCTCATTTGGAAGCTACAGGCTTAGGGGATCATCAGCAACTAGTCACACTATCACTATCCGCTGTTTGGTACTGCTATGTTTTGGATTATCTTATGGCATGTATAGAATAGACTAGTAGTGGGAGGATATTTTGGTTAATGTATATAAGCTATGCGAATATGACATCTTATGAATGTTTACTTTTATAATTTTTTTTACAGTTCTGATATGAGTTTCAAGTCCGGTAATGCCCCTTTACCTATTCCGGCGACGGATACGGGATAGGAATGTTACAATTTATTGGTATCAGAGCTACGATTTAGTCGATTCTAGGACTAACGTAGCATGCGTGAGTCTATTGATACATGCCATAAAGTGATAAAATGATAGTGTGATGATTTTTGACTATTAAAATGTGTTGGTTGTATTGTAATGAATCTTGATCCCGATTGAGCTGTAGCAAGCTTCTGACTATGAGAATTTGTGATATAACTTCACTTAGATATGCCTAAATTATTAAGTTGATCAGGTACGTATCATGTACTCGTATTTGAATTTCGATTTGGATTGAATTATAAGGGTATAAGTGATGCAATTTTGAAAGAGTGTTATGACTATAAATGTGAATTTTGTATGTGGCTATGGAACTGGAAGTTGAATGGTCGATAAGCATGTTGTGTTTGTATTCAAGTAATGTAAATGATATACTAATGTGTATTGCTATATGTGTATATGTACATGAGAATTGAGAGTGATATACCCGGGCTAAGTCTCGAAGAGCATTCGTGCTAGTGATATATCCGGGCTAAGTCCCGAAGAGCATTCGTGCTAGTGATATATCCGGGCTAAGTCTCGAAGAGCATTCGTGCTAGTGATATATCTGGGCTAAGTCTCGAAGAGCATTCGTGCTAGTGATATACCCGGGCTAAGTCTCGAAAAGAATTCGCGCTAGAGTTATATCCGGGCTAAGTCCCGAAGAGCATTCGTGCTAGTGATATACCCGGGCTAAGTCTCGAAGAGCATTCGCGCTAGAGTTATATCCGGGCTAAGTCCCGAAGAGCATTCGTGCTAGTGATATATCCGGGCTAAGTCCCGAAGAGCATTCGTGCTAGTGATATACCCGGGCTAAGTCTCAAAAAGCATTCGCGCTAGAGTTATATTCGGGCTAAGTCTCGAAGAGAATTCGTGCTAGAGTTATATCAGGGTTAAGTCCCGAAGAGCATTCGTGCTAGTGATATATCCGGGCTAAGTTCCGAAGAGCATTCGTGCTAGTGATATATCCGGGCTAAGTCTCGAAGAGCATTCGTGCTAGAGTTATATTAGGGTTAAGTCCCGAAGAGCATTCATGCTGGTGTTATATTCGGGCTAGGTCCTGAAGAGCAATCATGCTGGAGATGTGTATTCGGGCCTTCGTGCCTAGTAGGCTTCGTGCCGGTAATTTGAGCAAAGTTTAAGTGTTCATTACTATACGAATTCAAATTTAAATGAAAGGATATGTTTAAAGGTGTACATACATGATGTTTATAGACTTGGTTAAGTCATTTCAATGTGTAACAACAAATGAATAGGGGCACTATGTGTGCAAATGATTAGAGGCACTGAGAGTGCGAGTTCTTCAACCGAGCACTATGTGTGCGAGATCGGTCAGTAGACATTGAGTGAGTAAAACAAGATTCATGTAAGACCTCGTATGGAACGAAGGCATTGATTTAAGATGGTGGATATGTTGTTAAGAAATGAATTCATGTTATAAACGTGTTACAGATTTAGTTTTTGGGATGCTTGGTATATGAAGTCATATGTGCTATTGCTAAATGACCCCTATTTTTGTTAATCATGTTCAAGAAATTATTTCGATTAAGTTCGACATTTGAAAGTCTGTAAAATTTTTTTTTATGAATGCTGATAATTTTGGATATATGGGTTATGTGCTAAAATAAATCCCATGCCGGTATACTATATGAGGCTTTATGCCAAATCGATTGTATACGGGTATCGTTAACGGTGGTTGAATGTGCTAAATGAATTCAATGTTCAGGTATGGCGAAGTCGATTTTCTGCTGAAAATAGGTTAAGTTGAATAGTGAGATATGATGGAGTTATAAAGGATATTTATTGGGATGTTTGAGTATATGTGTACTTTCGGTCAGGTCACAGCTTATACATGAATGAAAATGTGGGTTACAAATATGTGGGTTGATGATGTGAATTATACATGTTAATATGTGCTTATTATGTGTTTGAAATGCATTTGTGAATTAAATTAAGTGATTATTGCTTATGAAATCAAGAAAATGAGATATATGTGCATACTTGTAGAAATGTTTATGTATTTGTTTTAAGATAAGAAAATGATTTTATAGATCGATGCGAAATCAGTAATGAATTACAATTGCTATCGATGAGCAAGTGTTTATATGGATATAATTCAATAAGAGGATGTTATCCTAAACTATGCATCGGTAGAAATTTTCGAGGACGAAAATCCCTAAAGGGGGGAAGAGTTGTGACACCCCTAATGTGACCCTAGTCGGAAAGTGATTTCGGGACCACAAAACCGAGTCATAAAAAAATAATTAACCGTCATACTTGATGCTTATTATATGTATATATGCATGTGTGAAAATTTCATGTTTGAATTTTGTTAATTGAAAGTGAATTTTATTAAATAGGACTTATGTGTGACACTTTTGAAATGTGATAGGTTAATCTATAAGGATCTATTAATGCATGTTAGGAAATGCTTGTACTTGCATGTCAAATTACCCAAAATGTTAGGTAGTGGCCGGCCATGCTATGGGTTAAAACATATTATAAATATTTTGTGTTAAAAATGTTGTGTGAGAAATAATAAAATACTAGTTAATGGGAGGAGAAACCAAAGTTGTCTCACCCTTGCTCCTCCATTGCCGTGACTTGAGGGAGGAAGAAGAAAGTTTGGTTGCATTAATTTTTGGCTTAGAAGATGGCTAGAAGGAGGAAAAACTATGATTTTAGCTAGTTAGGTAGCTGAAATTTCAAGTAACTCGGTAATCCATCGAAGAAGAAGAAGAGGGCTGCAACAAAAAGAAAAATGGAGACCGTTTGCATGTTGAAGGAAACTAAGGATTTAGCTTGTTTAAGAGTTGTATCCTAAGTTGGTAAGTTTTCTAAGCTCCCCTCTATCTTTAACTTTGTTGTAAGAAAAAAAATGATGATGGATTGTGGTTGGAAGGCATGAATGCGGGTTGTAGAAAAGAAAAGCTCTTTGATTAGTTGTAAAAATTACTACTGTACAATTTTGTGCCTTCGTTATGCTGTCCAAAATTTGAACAAATTAATGGTTCTATTTTCATGCCGATTAGGGGTTGATAAATTGAGTCTAATAGCTAAAATATTATGTTATTCTTACTAAGTTTCAGTTGTTAGTAGTGACGTAACAATTTGACAATTAAATGCATAAATGACTGCTGGAAACTGCAGCTTGAAAACAAATTGTTCCAGCATGTAAATGCTGATTTGAATGTGCTGTAATATGTGGAGGAATTGGTCTGCTACATGTTTGAAATAAAAGAAAACAATGGTTGTTAAATATTAGTTTTTGTTGCTAATCGAATGGGATTAATTCATTGTTCAAGGGGCTATAAATTGGCGTTAATTAAGCTATTCGGATGGTCTAATAAAACAGCCTGAATGTTAAATAATGCTTGCTGTCCAGATTGAAATTATGCTAGAAGGTTGAACAATTGTTGTTCAAATGGAATTTTGGAGTGTTTAATGGACCCCATGTTGCTAAAATTTACATGAATAGAAATTTCTAAGCTTAAATTGTAAGAATTTGAGTTGTGTGGTTTAAATTGTCAAAGATGCATTTGGCAATTGATTATAATTTGTTAAAGGGTGTAAAGTATTGATAGTTCTAAATGGTACATAGTTAAATGAAGATGGAAGCTTGATAAACTTTTATTTAGAATGGAAGTAGGAGAAATGTGTATTCGGCCATGTTGTGATGAGTTGAATGTGAATTAGATATAAATTAAATAAGCATGAAATCGAGTCATGGCATGTTTTATTAAATATGATACATATTGAAATCTATTGTTTTAGATATAGATTAAATGATATGTGATTGCCAAATGTGATTGTTAAGTGAATAATATTAGTTAAGTACTTAAGCAAATCTATTGTTTTACTTAAGCTTAAGAGCAAAGAGGATCAAAGTCGGATAGGGCAAAAGAGAAAGTAAACGAATAGCCGTGGATATCTAGTCAGCGACCACTTCCGAGGTAAGTTTTAAGTGATTAAACGTTGAGTAAATTCAATCATAATAGGACATAATGAGTTGATTTAATAAGATATGATGTGGCCATGATATGTCTTAAACTCAAATGGTAAGTTCATAAGTGTTTGGACTTGGAAATTTAAGAGCAAATTGTAATAATTTGCTTAGGACAGCAGCAGTAACGTGATTTTAGAAAATCACTGTAATTGTTGGTGTGGAATTATAGGCTGAATAAAATATGTAATCAAAGATTAATTACTCTAGTTTCTTATAGAAGAGACCGTGGAATCAAAGAAATTTCCTATAAAGAGATATTTAAAGTTGTGTGAGAAAGTGTCAGAATGACTCCGAAATCCCCTGTTCTATTTTTAGAAAATCATTATAATTTGTACAAAAATGGTTATAAGATAAAATTTATATGCTTAGACTCCTTAATGAGTCTAGTTTCAAATGGAATCAAATAAAACATATTTTGAATTCTGTACGATGACAAATTTGATTCATAGTGAAGACTGGTCAGATTAGTCAAACAGTGAAATAGGGGAAACTTTAAGAAGAATCTGGTATTGATTGGCAAAACCTAAAATTTTGAAAATTTTATGGATGGAATATATATGAGTCTATATTCCAGGAAAATTAATGGCAATTGATTTTGAGTTTTGTAGCTCCAGTTATAAATAATTTAGTGACTATTGCTCAGGAAAACAGCTTGTAGTGAATATGTTATTTTGTTGTAAACATTGATGAAACTATTTGAGTTGCTTATAAGCTATTGCTGAAATTGATGTACAAGATAAATATATATATGTGGTAAAGCCGAATGGCTAATGTGAAATATATATGAGATATGTATATGTGGTAAAGCCGAATGGCTAACATAAAATATGTATGAGATATATATATGTGGTAAAGCCGAATGGCTAGTGTGGAATATGTATGAGATATGTATATGTGGTAAAGCCGAATGGCTAATATGAAATATGTTTGAGATATATATATGTGGTAAAGCCGAATGGCTAATGTGAAATATATATGAGATATGTATATGTGGTAAAGCCGAATGGCTAACATGAAATATGTATGAGATATATATATGTGGTAAAGCCGAATGGGTAGTGTGAAATATGTATGAGATATGTATATGTGGTAAAGCCGAATGGCTAGTGTGAAATATGTATGAGATATGTATATGTGGTAAAGCCGAATGGCTAATATGGAATATGTATGATATATATATATGTGGTAAATCCGAATGGCTAATGTGAAATATGCATGAGATATGTATATTTGGTAAAGCCGAATGGCTAATGTGAAATATGTAGGAGATGTGTGTATATTGTGGCTGAATGACCAAATGTGAAAGGTGTGTATTATTAGATATTTGATGAGGCAAATGAATTACAAATATGACAATCGATGTGAATGTTGTAACATGTGATTAAATGTACATGAAACTTGGAAATATATTCCGGGTAAGACCCGATGACTACGTGTGGAGATTTTGTCCGGGTAAGACCCGATGACTACATGTGGAGATTTTGTTTAGGTAAGACCCGATAACTACGTGTGGGGACTATTCGAGCTAAAGGTTTCACTGAAGATTCGAGTAAAGCATAAGATTATATGACTTCACAGTAACAATTGGTAATAAATACGTTCAATGCGTTAAGTTGGTCAGGTATGTATTTTGAGATTATATTTAAGCTTGATTTGGACTAAATCACAAGGTCGTTATGTGATGCATATGTGAGTAAAGCAATAAGACTGTTCTATGATTATTGTGAATTTGGTCAATATGGAAAGTTAGGTGAAAATATGTAATGTACCTATGTTTATAAGAGATCACTATCAAGTGAGAATTTATCTGCCTATTATATATGATGAGATATGCATATTCGGTAAAGGGATGGTATGCCCGAAGGAAGAGTGAAATAAAAATACGAACAACTATGTTATAATTTGATTGTTATCTATTGACACTGCTTAAAACTTACTAAGCATTGTAATGCTTACTCCGTTTAGTTTGTTTCCTCTGTTTTATAGATCTCATTTGGAAGCTACAGGCTCGGGGGATCGTCAGCAACTAGTCACACTATCACTATCCACTGTTTGGTACTGCTATGTTTTGGATTATCTTATGGCATGTATAGAATAGACTAGTAGTGGGAGGATATTTTGGTTAATGTATATAAGCTATGCGAATATGACATCTTATGAATGTTTACTTTTATAATTTTTTTTACTGTTCTCATATGAGTTTCAAGTCCGGTAATGCCCCTTTACCTATTCCGACGACGGATACGTGATAGGGGTGTTACAGAAATATTGTATTTGAGTTTAATTTTACTAAGTTATATCATTCGAAAGTCCGTATGATTGATATGAAATATTTGGAATTTTTGTTATATGAGTTATGTACGAAAAGCTTTGTAATAGTGGTATTTGGGCTTTGAGCCTAGTAAGCCTTGTACTGGTGATTATAATTGGGCTTCATGCCGAGCAGGCTTAATGCCGGTGAATAAATATCAGTCCTTGTGTGATTCATGCTTATGCCTAGCAGGTTTTATACCGGTGATTTATTTTCAAGCCTATGCCTATAAGACTTCACATTGATGTGGAAATTGAGCATGTAAGTTGATCTAAATGACCTTGTATATTCGAGCCATGCGAATATGGTTTAACTTCGAAGTTTGGACTTGGTTATGTGTGACACCCCTAAAGTGACCCTAGTCGAAAAGTAGTTTCAGGACCGCTAAACCGAGTCACCAAATTATTTGAATGTGATATTTATTGTCTAAAATATGTGATTATGAAGGTGTGAATGTTTTAGGCTTCGATTTAGTAAATTTGCATGTGAATTTAGTCAAAAGGACTTATGGGTGACATTTTTGAAATGTGATAGGCTAATCTACAAGGACCTAATAGTGCATGTAATCAAAAGGGAGGACTTGCATGTCAATTTTCCCCCCCATCTAGTAGTGGCCGGCCATGACATTAGGATGGACAAAGGGTGATGGGCAAAACATGTCATAGACATGTTGTGTTGGTGCATCATGGGAGGAAACAATAAAATAAAATAAGGAGTATGGGTAATAAAATAATAATGGAAAGGTAAATGATGATGAAAAAAAATTGTCTCATCCATGTTTCCCCCCCATTGCCGTGAATTGAAGAAAGAAAAAAAAAGTGTTCATTCTTGAACATCTTTGGCCGAATAGAGAAAAGAAAGGAAGGCGAAGAGCTTGAGAAAATCGGCTATGGTGGTTTGCTAGACTAAGGTATGTTTGATGTTGTCCTTGAGATTCATGCATGTTTTTAGTTGTTAGTTTGAGTTCTACCTAGCCCATGGTTTAAATCTTTGCTATGAGATGGAGATGATATTCAGCCATGGGTGTTGTCTTCTTGGTTAATGTTTGATGTTGTGGTGATGAGGCATGAAGATGAGTTAAGTTTCGGCTAAGGTGGATTTGTGTTGATGTCATTTGCATGCTAAGTGTAAAGCTTTGTAATGATACAAGTGATGGTGATTGATAACTCTTGGATTTTCATTTTGGCATTTTTGAGTTAGACATTAAGTTCTTTGTGTAACCCATGACCAAAATTGAATGGTATGGTGTCTTGATGCATTCGGCCATGGTAGAAAATAGATGTGAAATGGTAGTAAGGTGAAGTGCAAAATGTTAGTATTTGATTACTAGTGTATATATGCGTATTAGCCGAGTTTTGAACTTGAAACAAGATGATATATAATCAATACAAGTAACCATACTTGTAGGAAGTATTAAGCATATAATCAGCCTCAACATAGACATGCATATTCGGCCATAGGAAGAAGATTGGTGTTGCATGTATTCGGTTAGAGGCAAGCATATTGATGCTTTTATCTTGGCTTAGACAATCGGCTAAAAGGAAGTGTGGGTTAATATGTTGAGTTGATTCATGATTTCATATGTAAGTGACTTTAATGTCTAATGTATATATATGGGCTAAGTATCTTGAGTTCCTCTTTTCGATGCTCAAATGATTAAATCAATTTATTTGTTAAATTAAGCTCAAGAGCAAAGGGGAACTAAATCCGATAAAGGGAAGGAAAAAGTGGTCGAATAGCCATCGGAATCGTTCAACAACATCCGAGGTAAGTTTTAAGTGATTAAACGTTGAGTAAATTCAATCATAATAGGACATAATGAGTTGATTTAATAAGATATGATGTGGCCATGATATGTTCTAAGCTCAAATGGTAAGTTCTTAAGTGTTTGAGCTTGGGAATTTAAGGGTAATTTGAAATAGTCTGCTTAGGACAGCAGTAGTAAAGTGACTTTAGAAAATCACCATAAATTTATGGATTTGAATTAGAGGCTGAATGAGACATGAAATTAAAGCTTAATGAGTCTAGTTTCTTATAAAAGAAACCGTGTAAGCAAAGGAATTTCCGATAATGAGATACTTAAAGTTGTGTGAGACAGCACAGAATGACACTGTAATCCTCTGTTCTGTTTTTAGAAAATCATTATAAATTGTACAAAATGGTTATAAGATAAAATTTATATGCTTAGACTCCTTAATGAGTCTAGTTTCAAATGAAATCAAATACAACACATTTATATGCTTAGACTCCTTAATGAGTCTAGTTTCAAATGAAATCAAATACAACACATTTTAAATTCTGTAAAATGAGAAATTTGATTCGTAGTGAAGAGTGGTCAGATTAGTCAAACAGTGAAACAGGGGAAACTTTAAGAAAAATCTGGTATTGATTGGCCAAACCTAAAATTCTGAAAATTCTATGGATGGAAGATATACGAGTCTATATTCAGGGAAAATTAATGGCAAGTGATTTGGAGTTTTTTAGCTCTAGTTATAAATAATTTAGTGACTACTGCTCAGGAAAACAGCTCGTAGTGAATATGTGATTTTGTTGTAAACATGGATAAAACTTGTTTTAGTTACTCATAAGCTATTGATTAAACCCATACGTGAATTCTAAATCGTGATATTGTAAAACGATACATGAGTGTTAGATGGATCTTTGATATTAAAATTTGTGAAATTGTAAGTTTATGAGTATTCGAATATGAAATGATAGTATGGCGTGAAATTGAATTATTCATTGGGAAATGATTAATGTAGATTCGGCCAAGACAAAGTGTATACATGATAGTATATGTGATATGTGAAGTATATTTGGATAATTGTGATGTGAGTGTATATATGTGATAAGGCCTAATGGCCGATGTGATGAATGTGAAAGTGTATATATGTGATAAGGCCGAATAGCCAATGTGATGAATGTGAAAGTGTATATATATGTGATAAGGCCTAATGGCCGATGTGGTGAATGTGAAAGTGTATATATGTGATAAGGCCTAATGGCCGATGTGATGAATGTGAAAGTGTATATATGTGATAAGGCCGAATGGCCAATGTGATGAATGTGAAAGTGTATATATGTGATAGGGCCGAGTGGCCAACGTGATGGATGTGAAAGTGTATAAATGTGATAAGTCCCGAAGGGCATTTGTGTCAGTACTATATCCAGGTTAAAACCCCGCAGGCTTTATGCGAGAATATTATCACTGATTAATGTCCGTAAGCTTCGTTCTCGTACTATATCCGAGCTCTAAAGACCCGATGACTACGTGTGGGGATTTTGTCCGGGTAAGACCCGATAACTTCGTGTGGAGATTATGTCCGGGTAAGACTTCGTAATAAGAATTGCTTATAAATATATTCAATGCGAAAGGTTAAACAGGTATGTACTCCAAGTTTGTATGTGAGCTTGATTTGCACTAAATCATAAGGTAGTTATGTGATGCATACGAGAGCAATCTATGAGACTATTCCTATGATTATGTGACATCGAATCAGTGTGAGAGGTTATGTGAAATTATACTATATATCTATGTCACATGAGCTCACTTTTATGTGAAAGTTTATCTGCCTATTGTATATGATGAGATGTGCATATTCGGTAAAGGGATGGTATGCCCGAAGGAAGAGTGAAATAAAAATACGAACAACTATGTTATAATTTGATTGTTATCTGTTGACACTGCTTAAAACTTACTAAGCATTGTAATGCTTACTCCGTTTACTCTGTTTCCTCTGTTTTATAGATCTCATTTGGAAGCTACAGGCTCGGGGATCATCAGCAACTAGTCACACTATCACTATCCACTGTTTGGTACTGCTACGTTTTGGATTATCTTATGGCATGTATAGAATAGACTAGTGGCGGAAGAATATTTTTGGTTAATGTATATAAGCCATGCGAAAATGGCATCTTTTGAATGTTTACTTAGAGAAGTTTAAATTTTATCCCTGGCTGTGCTTAGTACTTATTTAAATGAATGATCTTTATTTCAAGAAAAAAATTCAAAATTTTACTGTTCTGATATGAGTTACAAGTCCGGTAATGCCCCTTACCTATTCCGGCGACGGTTACGGGATAGGGGTGTTACATTATGTTTGGTAATGGCTTAATACGTTTTGACTATAATGTTATATGAAATGAATGGATGGTGTATGTGATTGGTTCTATATGTTTTGAAAATAGCTTGAAGATGATTGTGGTTGATGTGTCGGTCATGGTGTGTATAATTTATCATGAGCTTGTTTAGATGATTCGGCTTTGGTTGAGTATGAACAAAGTATATATATACATAAAATTGGTTTTTATGTTTAATATTGGTGTTATTATGTAAATGAGCATTTGATGGTATAAATATATATATTAAGTTCGAATATATAGTAAGAAGTTATTATGGTATTTTAGGTTTTATAAAGGACTTGTAAGTGGACTTAATAAATGAGCAAGATGTTGATTTTGTATATATATATATGCATATGTGTTTGTGCGTAATCGAATGATGCTTGTCATTATGTTTCTTTTTTTTTTTTAAATGAAAGTGAATATGCATATGTGATGTTTATGTGATTGGCATAATAGGTATATTTGATGAACCTAAAATTCGAATATACAATATGTTTATAATGTATGTTTAATAATTATTTAATATGTTTTACATGTAAATATGAATATGACTTGCTTGAGCATGAGAATGTTTGGAACTGTAAGTATGTTCAGTAATGCCTCGTGACCCTAGTCCTGCGACGGATATGGGTTAGGGGTGTTACACGATGATACTTTTTCACGGATGTGGAAATTTGTATGATTTGGATTGATATGTATGTAAAGTCTATGTGAGATAAATGTGAGTATGTGAATGAGGTGTTAATGTCTTGGTTGTGGCTAATTTAGTTGTATGTAAATGTTTGGATTGGTGCTATGTTGTGTTGTGTAGGTGTGTGCAACAAAGGGTGGCAATATGGCTTGGTAAATAGCCTTATTTTTGTCCACACGGGTAGGCACATGGGCATGTGTCTAGGCCGTGTGTGACACATGGCTTGCCCCACAAGCATGTGTTTAGGCCATGTGTCCCTTGCACCCTATTTTTTACAAAACAAAATGCTTAGAGTTGAGCACATGAGCAGGGACACGGGCATGTGTCTCAGCAGTGTGGATGACACGGCCTCAGGCACGGGAGTGTGTCATAGGCGTGTGAATTCTATATCAATTTTATGAAAAATCATAATTTTTAAATCGACCATACGGCCTAACACATGGGCGTGTGACTGGGCCGTGTGTCTTGAATTTGTTCTTGGGTGACAAACAAAGAGTTACACGAGCTAGGGACACGGGCGTGTCCCAAGCCACACAGGCGTGTGACCCTTTTTTGGTGGAAATGTTTTCTAAGTGTTGCAAAATTTTCTAAAGTATCCAGTTCAATCTCGAACCACTTTCAATGAATGTTTTGGGCCTCGTAGGCTCGCATTAGGGATGTTATTATTGAATGTAAAAAGTTTTAAAATTGGACGAAAATTTATGGCTTGAAAATGTATGGTTGCTTATGTTAAGTCTGGTAATGCCTCGTACCCTGTTTTGGTGTTGAATACAGGCAAAAGGTGTTATAGGCTATTACATTTACCCTAGGAAAACGATTATAAAAGCTAAAGGAGGAAAACCTAAAGGGGACGAACAACTAAAGGGAAGTTTGGGAAGGAAAATAGAGGATAGCAGCTGAATAGAGATGAGTAGAGGAAGATGAAGGCAGTCCCATTTATCCACCAAAAGACACTACATCGCTAGAGTGTGGGCTAGATAAACGGAAGCTATCTTTCTGAAGTTCTTCCATTATTTCTTGATTACTCACTGTAAATTGATTTGATGAAAACGATGTTGAATGATACTTTGGATTTGATTTTTAATTGGCAACCCATGAGATAAATCTCATAGGGTTGGGATTACTTGACGAAACTTGTCATAACATTAGTCATACATCATTATAATAACTCAACCATTTTATACCTACTCAATCCATGTGGAGACAATCTTACTTATCACTTTATTACTTGATTTGACGTGTGTACTTGCACAATTCACATATCATTTCTCATGCAACAAGTTTTTGCCATCATTGTTGGGGATTGGCAATTGGTGAAATTTGGTTTTGTTATTTTCTTTTGTTTTCTTAGTTTTAGATAACTTAGTTGTACTCGATTTCTATAGGTTTGCCATCAGTGTATGAGAAGATGCATTCTTACTAACGACGAGCATCCTCTTAACCCAGAGATCGAGAAAACTTTACAAAGAAGGTGAAAAGAGCTGCAAACTGTGGCTAGAGAAGGGAATGATCTTGGTCTGAATGATCATGGTCTCAATGGTAATCCAAATGGTTAGAATGTTAGTCCTCCTATTCCTCGTGTGATAGATGATCGAGATAGACTAATTTAGGAACATGTTCCAATTTTGGATGATTTGAATCCAGGGATAGTAAGACCACACATACAAGCTCAATAATTAGAGATGAAATTGGTAATGTTTCAAATGTTGCAAACAGTAAGGCAGTTTGGTGGATTACCCACTGAAGATCCAAGATTGCATTTAAGACTCTTTCTAGAATTCTATGGCTTATTTAGAAAACAAGGTGTTCCTGGAGATGCCTTACGGCTTAAACTGTTTCCATATTCTTTGAGAGATCATGCAAGAGTGTGGTTGAATGCTTTGCCGTCAGGAACAGTGGCATCATGGAGTGATCATGGCTAGAGATTTTCGCTATGGTATAATCCGCCAAATATGAATGCTAAGCTTAGAAATGACATCACGTCTTTTCGACAATAGGAGGATGAAACGCTATATGAAGCTTGAAAACAATTTAAAGAATTACTTTAGAAATGTCCAGTACATGGATTCTAACACTGGATGCAAATGGAGATGTTTTATAATGGGTTGAATACGCATACAAGGATGGTAGTCGATGCCTCTACAAATGGTACTCTGTTGAATAAATCCTATAATGAAGCATATGAGATTTTGGAAAGGATTGCCAACAATGATTATCAATATCCTACCATGAGAGTTTGGACGGGTAAGAAAGCTTACCATGGAGCTTGATGCAATCACTTTGTTAACAGCCTAGGTATCTTTTTAGCTAATATGATCAAAACAATGAAGAGGCCTACTTCAGTCCAGGAGATGAAAGCAACCAAGCTATTGTGTGTTTATTGCAGTGAAAACCATGTGTTTGATGAATACCCATCAAACCCAACATCTGAATACTACATGGGTAATTTTAATCGGAATAATAACCCCTATTCCAACACCTACATCCTAAGGAAGAAGCAACATCTGAACTTTAGTTGAAAATATCAAGGTGCGGGGGATTTAAACAATGTTATGAGACAAAATATTAATAGTGCAGTACCTGGTTATAATCATCCTATGTGAAGGCAAAATGTTCAATAGGATCAAGCATCATCTTCTACCTCCATTGAAGCCTTTCTAAAGGAATATATGGTAAAGAATGATGTTGTAATTTAGAGTCAAGCTATGTCCCTCAAAGCTCTTGAGAATTCAAGGCCACAAGAAGCATTGCCAAGCAATGCCAATAATTCAAGAATGTAACGCTCAGTTTGTGCAAGTGTACATAGTCGTTAAAGTAATAAGTAAGTAAATGAGTTATCGTCTCCACTAGGATTGTGTATGTTAATCGATTAATTGTAAAATTATAATTTAACAATTTGGTGATAAAACATAATAATTTGAATGATGATGATTAAACTAGATTAATTTAACTAGATGCAAAATTGATCCTTAATGCAATTTTAATCTAAGTATGCAAATTATCTAAATGTATGAATGAATTTTGCAGCAAAAACACAACCTCAACAATCAATAACATGAATAGGCTAGGATAACTACATTAATCAACTTGATTCATTTTCATCATGCTTAAAGTGTTCAAAAAACTTTCCATGGCAACTCGATCTTTCATAAGTTTGGAAACCAAATTAAGTTCTTTTGGAATATTTTACTTAGTGAAACATGCATTTTATTGATCATATTAAACTAAGGGTTTCTTAGTATTTATGTGAAATAACAGGGATGGGTTAGGTTTGAAATAGTTTAATCACATAAACCTAAAAAATATGCAAGCTAATAGAGCTCGTTAAAGTTATTATGAACCTTCAATTTAGTCTGGTTAGGATCTAAATTAAGCATGCACTTTTCGATTATTGCGTCCACTGGCCGCCATCTGGTTAGGATCGCTTAGCTAATTCTAATGCATCCAATCAGGTATGAATAAAATACGTACTTGAATTTAATTGAAAATATGATCGACTGAGGCACAAAAACTTTAAACATGAATCAAACGAATCTCATTGAATTTATGCAATTAATTTAGCTAAACAAATTTAGACTACCATTGTTGATGTCAAAATCACAAAAACACATTGCAAACATAATCAATTTACAACAAGAAGTAAGGGAAGAATAAACTCTATCTCAATTCGGAAATCTCATGGACTCTGATTGAAGGTGTTTTCCTTCGCTTCTATTGTACCTTTGCGAATGGCTCCTCAAGGTGGCCGACTTCTCTTCAAGGCTTTTGATGGCTAAAAAATAAGGGGAAAATGGAATGATAGGCATGGGGGATAAAGGGAGCAAGAGGGGGAATGAAGAATGTTGTGAAAATGAGGAATGAAGAGATGAGTAAGGGATGATTGAAAATGTGAGATAGGTGTGGTATTTATACTTGAAGTAGGTGGAAGAGTTTACTAAAAATAGTAGCAACAATCCCTTGGATTTCTCCCTTCTATGCTAGCCATGATATGTGGAAGAGAAGGGTTTGGTTGTTTGATTCAAGCATGATTGCTTGATTCAAGCATGAAACTGTGTTTGAATCATGCAAGGGGTGGATGGTTTCTCAATTAAATCTTTTGTGTCAATTTCCAATGTTCATCCAAATGTTGGGACCTTTAAATAATTGCCCCAAAATTGATTTCTTGGCTGTCCAATTGTGGTTGTCGAATTGGGCCTCTCTTCTCTTGAATTGGCTGGTTAATGATCCAACTAGCTTGTAGACTTTACCAACATGTATCATCTTTTTTATTGGGTCAAGGTGGCACCTTGATGACCTATTAAGTTTGGTCTTGCCATCCAACACATGAGAACAAGAACTTATGTCCATGCAACATTATAGTAAACTCAACTCTATGGTCCCACTGCATAAGTAAATTTAACATATTAATAAATAACATGAAATACTTTAATTTTATGCATAAAATCATATAAAAAAGCACAAATTCACATACTTTATAAATTCATGTCCATTATTAACATTTAAGAAAAATTAACTTAATTAATTAACAAATACTCAATATTAATATTATTTTTAAGTAAAAAGGTGGTAAAAATTACTAGAAACATCTTATATAATTTCGAGTTTACACACTCCCAAACTTAAACCATTGCTTGTCCCATGTAACATTTAGGCACAACAAAAAATTTTGCTAAGGTAATTTTGCTATATGATTAAGCAACATCAATCTTGGCACGTTAGGGTAAACTTGAAGCAACAATTTAGCTACAAGGGTGGCTTGGGTGGCATGATAAGATGAGAAAGAAAGTGACAGCAACAATAGGTTGTGGGAACCCTTTGGACTACAATGTGTGGTAAATTTTCTCCTCTTTGCTGTTTTAGGCTTTGAGCCCAATTGTATTTATAAACTGGACTACCTAAAATAAAATAACTAATTGGTACTTGGGCCAATTTGACTCCATTTTTAAAAATAAAAAAATAGAAAAACAAGATTAAAATGAAAAATAAAAATTTCAAAGTTAATTGGAAAATTTATTCTCAAATGATTACATTAAATTAATTCCCAAGAAAGGTTGGAAGGGTCACAAATGGTTCCGCTTAAGTTCTAATCTCCTTAGACATAATTAATTAAAGGTACTAATTCAAGAAAATAATTTCTAACTATTTATTAAAAGTAAAAACATGAAAAATTAAGGGTCTATTAAATTGTACGAAGTTTCAATTTGCTCAACTTCACCATCCCAATAGTGTTTGAAACGTTGACCATTAACTTTAAACGTACCTCCTGGTTGTCGTACAATTCTACAGCTCCATATGGATAAACTTTATAGATGATATAAGGTTCTTTCCATCGAGACTTGAGCTTCCTAGGAAATAACCTTAGCCTCAAATTAAAATACAACACTTTTGGACCTTTTTTGAACTCACAAGGTTGAATATGACTATCATGCCATTTATTATTTTTTTCCTTATACATCTTGGCATTTTGGTATGAAAATAACTCAACTCTTCCAACTCGTCAAGCTGTAACATTCTTCTCTCATTGGCTTGCTTCAGATCTAAATTTAATTGTTTCAAAGCCCAGTGAGATATATTCTCCAATTCAAGCGGCAAATGACACGCCTTTCCAAATACTAACCGATAAGGAGTCATTTCTAATGGCGTCTTAAAGTAGTTCGATAGGTCCATAGAGCATCATCGAGCCTTCGAGACCAATCTTTTCTATTAGGGCACACTATTGGATGACAATCATATCTAGGGATCCATGTGCGAGGAACGAATCAGGGTGAGAAAGGTATGAACGATTATATTTAATCGTTTGGAAAATCAAAGATAACTATTGTGAAACTGATTACGTAATTGTATGTCCATTCCAAGCTGCCACAAAAATTTTCGACCTTTACATTATCCACCTAGTGTGACAACGAGCGACAAGAATTCTCTCAAACTTTTTCAAAGAGAAAAACTCATTGGCAATTGCTAGACCTCATACACAATATTTAGGTATATAATGTTTTTCTTAAAAACCCTATATTTTCTAATTCGGGAACAGTTGTTATCTTAATATGAATCAAGATTCATTATAATAATTAACCGAATATAATATTTATAATTACCATAATTATAATAATGTTTGAATGAAAAATTACAATTACAATAATTATAATAATATTCGATCGTAAATTATAATCACAATAATTATAACAAGGATTTCGATAAATTATGTTTAGTAAAATTTTATACGAAACAAATTCTTATTTATTAGTTTAACCATGTTCTCATTATGTGTACAACATACTTGTACATATAATTCGTTCGATATTTAACTGTCCTGTAACACCCCTAGCCCACATTTGTCGCCGGAATAAGGTTACAAGACATTACCGGATAAAACACGGTTCTACATAGTCATTTATCATTTTTTATACACAAAGTTATATCAACTTCTATACACTATAACTTCTAAATCCATTATAACAAAATCATATTAATTAAATTTGCATATATGGTACACATAACCAGATAAAATTTATCATTCTTTATTACTTATAATACATATACAAACTATGCTTCAAATTTCAACCATATTAATATCATTTATATAACCACATATTCGAATTAATTAATGTGCAACAAAACCATGTTACATGTACTTAATACATATAAATGTTCAAAACACCTGACTCTAATATTAATGGCACTTGTATACTTAAAACATATTCCATCATAATTCATTTTCATAACTTCAGCACAAGCACACAACAAATCCATACGACCCATATTACATTAATTCTTATGCAATCACATATGCGACTTAAGTAACATCACTTCATGGCCAAACTGTACCAGCTCGATTTTGGGCCTAGTCAGAATAGTGGTTTCGAGACCCCTAATCTGAGGTCAGAGAAATTATTTTAGTATTATTTTAAGATTATATCATGTTTATATTAGTGCAAGAAAATTTTGGTGTAGTAATTTTAGCGTTTATGAGCTTAATATCGAAAAAGGACTAAATCGTATAAAGTGCAAAAGTCATATTTTGATAGCTAAGGGTGTCAAATAGCTAGAGAACCTAAATTGGAGTCTTTAAATGGAAATTAGACCTTTTAGAATAGCATGGCCGGCCATAGGAGACAAAGGTGGTCAAAAGTAAAAAAATTGGTGAAATTAGGTGTTGCAATTGAATAAAATAAAACAAATAGTAAAAGTTGTCATTTTTTTTCATCTCTCTCTTTCTTCTCCACTAAGTTTTCTCCAAGAAAGTGGCCATGGAAGTTTGAAAATTTTTCAGCAACTAAAAGCCTTGGCAAGTATGTGATTTGAGGGTTTTTCTTGAATATTTTTGTACTTTTGAGGTCCTTGTAGCATGAGCTTTCTAACAAGGGGACTATTTTGAAAAATGGTTGAAATTCTAGGGTTTTACCATGTTATTAGACATTCTATTTTCTGAAATTTTATGGAAGAAAATGAACCATGGTTGTGAAATAAACAACTTTTGTGAAGAGATTTTTCATGAAAACCCTAAAAAGGACCATTTTGCATAAGTTGTAAAATAGGTGTTAAATGTGTGAAATATTGATAATTTTGGACTGCTTCTAGTGTAAAAAGTAATCGACTAGGCTTAAGATACGAAGAAATTCGATAAAAATTGATTTTTAGAATTAGGGGTAAAATGGTCATTTTGCAAAAGTCTAGGGGCAAAATGGTAATTTTGCCCAATTTTAAGTTGTTGAGTATCTATATTAATAAAATGACTAAATTCATAAAATTTTATCATTCTAGATCAAGAATTACAAAATCTGGGCCTAGACCGGAGAAAAGAGAAGCAAGTAGACTAAGCCGAACTAGCCGTCTACATTTTGCAATCTGAGGTAAGTTGTATGTAAATAATATAGCTACAATGTTATTATATGTGCTTGAATTGAGATAGCATGAATTACTGGTTTGTGGAAATAATAGTATGTTCGTGTGAATTACTTGTTTAGTAAAATTGCTTGTTTAGTAAAATTGCTGGCGTTAGAAACAGAATGTCCAGGTTTTTGCACACGGGCTAAGACTCGGGCGTGTCATGGACGTGTGAAAACCTCTATAGGTTCAAATTTCAAATTAATTCCACACGGTTAAAGGACATGGGCGTGCCCCTGTATGCTTAGGCCGTGTGAGCCACACGGACTAACAGCACGACCACATTGAAATGGTCACACGGGCTCCCACACGAGCATGTGCCCCTGTGTCTAGTGTTATTTTTTAGAGTTTGTTGGAAGTCCCAAATTGGTCCTAATTGGTTTTCATATGAATGTTTGGAGACTCGTAGGCCATACTGAAGAAGTTTAGACAAAGTTTTAAATTTAAGCAGGTCTTAGTGATTCAGAAAAGTAGGAATGCATGTGTTCAAGGTAGGTAATGCCTTGTATTCAATCCCAGCGTAGGGCACGGGTGTGGGGTGTTACATTTAGTGGTATCAGTGCACGGTTTAGTCAGTCATAAAACTAACCTAGCATGAGTATTAGTCTAGCTATACATGCCAAAACTGTATATTGATAGTGTGGTGACTCCTGACGAGATAAATTGTGTTTTATTCATATAGTAAATGGATCCTAACGTAGCTACAGTAGATGATATGGAGTGCAATGCACCGACTCCCGCTAAAGGGACCGTGCCAGTAAATAGAGAGCCCGTGACGATGAGTCAGGGTAGAGGAGCTAGAAAAGCTTACCTCCACATAATGGATGCCTGGTATTCGGAGTTTATTCAAGCAGATCCGAATACTCCACCTCCCTCACCTCCTCTGATTCCTCAGTATGCCCTTGTAGCTCTGCAAGGAGTGGATTTGGTTAGGAGAGAGAGACCCCCGGCAGATAAGATACGAAAGTAAGTGGCTGAAAAATTTCAGACCAAGATTGATGATGACCCGGAGATAGCAAAATTTTGGTTAGAAAATACCATTATGGTATTTGATGAGTTATCTTGCACGCTTGAGGAGTGCGTGAAGTGCGCAGTGTCACCTCTACGAGACTCAGCCTACCAATGGTGGAATACTCTCATCTCCGTTGTACCGAGAGAGTGGATAACATGGGAATTCTTTTAGGAAGAGTTTCGAAAGAAGTATATTAGTAAAAGGTTTATAGATCAGAAGTGGAAGGAATTTCTAGCATTGAAATAGGGCCGAAAGACCGTAACAGAGTATGAGTGTGAATTCGTGAGGCTCAGCAAATACGCTAGAGAGTGCGTGTCTATCGAAGCTATCGTGTGCAAGAGATTCGAGGAAGAATTGAATGAAGATATCCAAATGTTAGTTGTCATTTTAAAACTGAGAGAATTCGTGGTGCTAGTGGAGAGAGCATGTAAGGCCGAGGAGTTGGCCAAAGAGAAGAGAAAAGCTAACACTAAGTCCCAAGACTCACGAAAAAGACAAATGGGAAATCACAATAGAACTTATCTAAAATATCGAGAGAGTTTCCTTCCCAATCGAACGCCTCAATGGGATTCTCAAATAAGAGCAAGAATAAGCAGCATGCGGTGTCTAAAGCCCAAACCACTTCTATTACGAGTGTTGGTAGTGCTCTGTCAAATAGGTCGAGTGCTCACAATATGGTAGGCGTCATTTCGATGAATGCCTAGCAAATGAAAGAGGTTGCTTAAAATGCAGATCTTTGGACCAGTTCATCCAAGACTACCCTGAACTAGATGAGAAAGAGAAAAAGCAAGATATGAGGGTGAGTAGTGCTCCTGCGAAGGGTAGACCACAGAAGAACTTGGGCAGTGGGGCCAGCAGTAGAGTTAACCCTAGAAACCCAGCTGTGAGGTCAGAGGGCCGAGCATCTGTAAGAACCTATGCCATTCATGCTTGCGAAGAGGCGTTTTCACCAGATGTTATCACGGGTACTTTTTCTCTTCACGGTATTTCTGTTATTGCTTTGATTGATCCAGGGTCTACTCATTCTTATGTATGCATGAAATTAGTACCCAGAATGAATATGTATCTTGAGTCTATCGAATTTGTGATAAAAGTGTCAAACTCACTAGACAAACATGTGTTAGTCGACCAAGTATGTAGAAATTTTCCCTTGACAATTAATGTCATAGTTTTCCTGCTAACCTCATGTTGTTGTTGTTTGATGAATTCGATGTAATCCTTGGAATGGATTGATTAACTTCTCATAGTGTTGTAGTGGTCTGTGGGAGGAAGTCCATTGAGTTTAAATATGAAGATGGGAATGTTCTTCGAGTTGAACCAGAAGAAACAAATGAGTCACCTGTAGTAACATCTTCTTTGACTACTGAGAAATATTTGAGGAAAGGATATGAGGCTTATCTGGCTTTTGTGTTGAATACTCAAGTGTCTGAGTCAAAGACTGAATTGGTACCGGTGGTTTGGGAGTTTATAGATGTGTTTCCAGAAAAGTTGCCCGGATTACCTCCAACCAGAGAAGTCGAGTTTGGCATTGAGTTAATACCTGGCACGACTCCTATATCAATTGCCCCGTATAGAATGGCACCAACAAAATTAAAGGAGTTGAAAGTACAGCTGCAAGAGTTAATGGATAAGGGCTTCGCGAGACCGAGTTTTTCCCCGTGAGGTGCTCTGGAACTTATCGTGAAAAAGAAAGATGGGTCGATGAGGTTATGTATCGACTACAGACATCTCAACAAAGTGATTGTACAAAACAAGTATCCTTTGCCAAGGATTGATGGCCTATTTGATTATTTGAAGGGAGCCACTGTATTTTCAAGGATTGACCTGAGGTCAGGATATTACAAGTTATAGGTTAAGGAGATAGATGTACTGAAAATTGCATTTCAGATGAGGTACGAACAGTATGAGTTCCTCGTCATGCCCTTTAGCTTAACGACCGCCCCAACAGTTTTGATGGACCGGATGAATCGTATTTTCTGACCATATCTGAATAAGTTCGTCGTCGTTTTTATCGATGACATATTGATTTATTCGCGTGATGAGAGTGAGCACATGGAGTATTTGAGAACAGTTTTGCAAATCTTGAGAGACAAGCAGTTGTACGCCAAGTTCAGTAAGAGTGAATTATGGCTTAAGGAGGTCATATTTCTAGGACACATTGTGTCGGGTGATGAGATTAGATTCGACCCAAGCAAGATCTCAGTAATTGTCGAGTGGAAACCGCCTAGGAATGTGATAGAGGTTCAAAGCTTTTTGGGTTTGGCTGGCTACTACAGAAGATATGTGAACGGATTCTCTATGATAACAACTTTGACGACAAGACTGTTGCAAAAAGAAGTCAAGTTCTAATTGACAGAAAAGTGCCAACAGAGTTTTGAAAAGTTAAAGGTTTTGTTGACTGAAGCCCTAGTGTTAGTGCAACTAGAATCGGGCAAAGAGTTTGTGATTTATAGCGATGCCTCCTTGAATTCATTGGGGTATGTGCTCATGCAAGAAGGTAAAGTCATAGCCTACGCTTCCAGTCAGCCGAAGCTACATGAATAAAAATTACCTGGTGCACGATTGAGAGTTGGCCGTAATCGTGTTTGCGTTGAAAATTTGGAGACACCATTTGTATGGCGAGAAATGCCAAGTGTTCACCGGCCATAAAAGTCTCAAGAATTTGATGACTCAGAAGAATTTGCATTTACGACAATGAAGATGGCTAGAGTTGATAAATGATTACGAGGTTGTGATTGATTATCACTTGGGTAAAGCAAACGTGGTCGCCAATGCCTTGATTAGAAAATCATTATTTGCGTTGAGAGCAATGGATGCCCAATTAGCTTTATTAGATGATGGTTCAATTCTAGCAGAGTTGAGAGTTAGGCCAATGTTTCTACAAGAGATCCGTGAAGCTCAGAAAGGTGATAAGGATTTGCAACCCAAGAGAACTCTGTGTGAGGTAGGGGTTGAATCAGACTTTCAGATTGGCATCAATGGGTGTATAATGTTCAAAGATAGAGTTTGTGTACCCAAGGACAACAAACTTATTCAAAAGATTCTACGAGAGGCACGTAGTGGTTGCTTGTCTATCCACCCGAGTAGTGTGAAAATGTACGACCTGAAGAAAATGTATTGGTGGTTGGGAATGAAATGCGACATTTCAGAGTTTGTCTCTAAGTGCCTAGTGCGTCAGCAAGTGAAGGCTAAACATCAAGTACCTTCGGGTCTACTTCAGCCTATCACGGTCCTCGAGTGAAAGTGGGATCAGATTACTATGGATTTTGTGACGGGTTTTTTGGTAACCCCAAAGAAAATAGGATGCTATTTGGGTTGTCGTGGATAGGTTAACAAAGTCGACACATTTTATACCAGTGCGTACCGACTACTCCCTTGAAAAACTGGCCGAGTTGTACGGTTTCGAGATTGTGAACCTTCATGGAGTGCCTTTGTCGATTATTTCAGATAGAGACCCGAGATTGACCTCGATATTTTGGAAGAAGTTAGAAAAGGCATTGGGAACTAAACTAAATTTTAGCACGACATTTCACCCACAAACCGATGGTCAGCCAGAGAGAGTAATTCAGATTTTAGAAGACATGTTGCGATGTTGTGTTCTTAAGTTTCAAGGTAGTTGGGAAAGTACTTACCAATGGTGGAATTCATTTACACCAATAGTTATCAGTCAGGTGTGAAGATTGTACCTTATGAGGCTTTATAAAGGCAAAATTGTCAAAAGCCTTTATATTGGATGGAGCTTAGAGAGAGTCAAATTCAAGGGGGGTCGATTTAGTCAAAGAGACTAAAGGGAAAGTTAAAGTGATTCACGACTGTTTGAAGGCTGCCTCGGATAGACAGAAATCCTACGCGGATTTGAAGCGGAAAAATATTGAATTTCAAGTCGGTGATCTAGTATTTTTGAAAGTATCCCCGTAGTGGAAAGTCCTCAAATTTGGTAGAAGAGGCAAGTTGAGTCCTTATTTCATAGGACCTTATGAGATTCCCGAGAGAGTAGAGTTTGTGGCCTATCGGTTTGCTTTACCATCAGAGTTAGAAAAGATTCACGATGTGTTTCATGTGTCCATGTTACGTCGATATAGATCGGACCCTTCGTATGTGATTGGGCCAAGAGAGGTAGAAATTCATTCCGACATGACTTAGGGCGAAGAGTCGGTCAAGGCTTTGGCTTGAGAAGTCAAATAGTTGAAAAATAAAACTATCGCACTCATGAAAGTTTTGTGGCATAGACATGGAGTCAAGGAAGCCACATGGGAACCCGAGGAGACCATGAGATATCAATACCCGAACTTGTTCGCCAGTAAGATCTTTGGGGACGAAAATCCCTAAGGGGAAAATTGTAACAGCCCAATTTTGGGCCTAGTCAGAACAGTGGTTTCGAGACCACTAATCCATGTTCAGAGAAATTGTTTTAGTATTATTTTAAGATTATATCATGTTTATATTAGTGCAAGAAAAATTCAGTGAAGTAATTTTAGCGTTTCTGAGCTTAATTTCGAAAAAGGACTAAATCGTATAAAGTGCAAAAGTCCTATTTTGATAGCTAAGGGTGTAAAATAGCTAGAGAACCTAAATTCGAGGTCTTTAAATGGAAATTAGACCCTTTAGAATAGCTTGGTTGACCATAGAAGACAAAGGTGGTCAAAAGTAAAAAATTTGGTGAAATTAGGTGTTGCAATTGAATAAAATAAAACAAATAGTAAAAGTTGTCATTTTTTTCATCTCTCTCTTTCTTCTACACTAATTTTTCTCCAACAAAGTGGCCATGGAAGCTTGAAAAATTTTCAGCAACTAAAATCCTTGGCAAGTAAGTGATTTGAGGGTTTTTCTTAAATATTTTTGTACTTTTGAGGTCCTTGTAGCATGAGGTTTCTAATAAGGGGACTATTTTGAAAAATGGTTGAAAGTTTAGGGTTTTTCCATGTTAGTAGACATGCTATTTTCTGAAATTTTATGGAAGAAAATAAACCATGGTTGTGAAATAAACAACTTTTGTGAAGAGATTTCTCATGAAAACTCTAAAAGGACCATTTTGCATAAGTTGTAAAATAGGTGATAAAGGTGTGAAATATTGGGAATTTTGGACTGCTTCTAGTGTAAAAAGTAATCGAGTAGGCTTAAGTTACAAAGACATTCGATAAAAATCAATTTTTGGACCTAGGGGTAAAATGGTCATTTTGCAAAAGTTTAGGGGCAAAATGGTCATTTTGCCCAATTTTAAGTTGTTGAGTATCTAGATTAATAAAATGATTAAATTCATAAATTTTATCATTCTAGATCAAGAATTACAAAATCTAGGCCTAAACTAGGGAAAAGCGAAGCAAGTGGACTAAGCCGAACTAGCCGTCTACATTTTGCAATCTCAGGTAAGTTGTATGTAAATAATACAACTACGTTGTTATTATATGTGCTTGAATTGAGATATCATGCATTACTTGTTTGTGGAAATAATCGTGTATGATGAATATTGAGATAGTAGAACTCCCGTTAGAACCTTAGGAAATTAATCGGATATTTAGGCTATGACATTCGGAATGTTTGTGTGCTAGAGTAAGACATGTCTGGGGCATGCATCGACCACATTTGAGAACCAGTGTAAGACCATGTCTAGGACATGGCATTGATATTGAGGCGAGAGCTAGTGTAAGACATGTCTAGAACATGCATCGGCCTCTTCATGTAAGCCAGTGTAAGACATTTCTAGGACATTCATCGGTTACGTGATGTGTCAGTATAAGACCATGTTTGGGACATGGCATCGGCACGAATACGTGGGAGTCAGTGTAAGACCATGTCTGGAACATGGCATCGACTTGATGTGAGAGCTAGTGTAAGACCATGTCTGGGACATGGCATCGACATTATACCTTATGTTTGAGGCGTAGTGAATATCCGATAGCGTTCCAAATGGTTCAACAGTGAGAGTTACAGTTTAAGTTAAACGAGAAAAGTATAACTATGTTGTGAGTGATACAGGTACCTAAATGAAATTCATGAGATGTGAGCTTAGTATATGCTACGTGAATTGTGTTGGATAGTGACCAGTAATTTGTGCTTATGCCTAATTTAGTGTTATGAGCATGATGATAAATAGTAAATATGTCGTTATATTTATTTTCATGCAACTTACTAAGCTTCAAGCTTACCCTATTTCTTTCCATTTTCTTATAGTGCCGCAATAGTAGTTTGAGGATCATCTCTACGTCGGAGAAACTAGTCACACTATCAACCGAAGCACTTGGTATAGTTAAATCTTTTATTTTGATTATGGCATGTATAGGACCCTGACTTTTGAGTTTTGTGTCATTGTTAATCGGCCAAATGTGTTGGCTTACTTTAGCTTTTGATCATTTTGTATAAGGTCATGGAAAGATGGCTAATATTGAAAGTTATTATGTGAATGTAAGTTAATCTTTCATGAATATGAAATTGTTGACATGGTTGAATATATGTAATGTATATAGGTCTTGATTATGGTTGTTGTTATGTTGTGTTTATGGGTGGCAAAAGGGCTTGGAAGATAGCCTTATATTGTCCACATGGATAGACAAATGGGCATGTGTCTAGGCCGTGTGTGACACACGGGCAGCCCCACGGGTGTGATGTTCGGTCATGCTTCCCATGCACGTAAAAATTTGCAAGTCAGTATGCATGTAACACTCCTAACCCATATCTGTCGCCGAAACAGGGTTACAGAGTGTTACCAGTACATACAGAACATTTACAGATTAATCGGAACATTACTATTCACTTTCTAAGATCATATATATATAACGACCTTTATTTGGGCCCTCGAAGCCCAACATGAACATTAAAATCAAGTCGGAATGTAATCGGTTTCTCATAAAATTTTTTTCGCTTAATTTTTTTTAAAATTTTACTGTGAATAGTACCCACATGCCTATGTGATTAGGCCGTGTGGATTCCACATGCCCATGTAGCTTGGGACACGCCCGTGTCCCTTGTCCGTGGAGCTTTCTGTTTATGACATCATCATCAATTTAGGGGCACACGGCCACATCGCACGACGGTGTCCTAAAGTCGTGTTCCATACACGGCTGAGACACACGGTCGTGTCTCTGCCTGTGGGGTCAATACCTAAGCTATTTTCCAAGCCTTGTTCAACCTTAATCTCTTACACACTCATACAAAATCAAAAGCATATAACATGATATTCATTTAATGATTAAACATTCTCAATTAAACTACAAACATAGTATTTGTATGTCATCATACATGTATCTCTCATACTCATTTTACCTTATCTATTTTGGTACCACTTATACTTTTATACCATGATTATCATCTTACCAAATATTTTCAGCTTAATCATCAAGAATTCATATTTAAAGCTAGACCATATCGTTATAAAATACCACATTTCAGATGCGCAGAATAAAATACTTGCCCGAGACAATTCAATCCAACTTCATACCCAACAAGCATCATATTGAAACTAGTTATATATTTACATGTCGTGATATGTATCATTCTCATACTATTTTCCTGTAAACATATATCATTTATTTTCCTCCCCCTCCTCTCCATTCCACATCCTTAATGTATATAACATTCTTGTAAGTACTATTTCACAATTTACTTATTAATGCTCACATCAAGCTGTTCACACGAGTCATAGTCACTCAATTATTTTAAATTCGAGATACAGAGCTCCAAATTAAGATTTGTAAATTTTCCCTGAAACTAGACTCACATATCATTCCACCATACAATTTTCATAATTTTTGGTTTTGAAAATTAGTACAATTTATTCATTTAAGTTTCCTCTGTTTCACTATCTGACAGTTCTGAACTCTCTTCACTAAAAATTAATTATATCACAGTACAGAACTTGGATAATGTTACCATTGATTTCTATTGAAAATAGACTCATTAAGAATTCTAATCATATAAATTTTAGCCTCAAATAAATTTTCTCCAACTTTTGGTGATTTTCCAAAGTCAAAACAGGGGAACCCGAATTCATTCTGACCTTGTCTCACAAAATTCGTTATATCTCATAATTTACAATTCAATTGCTTACACCGTTTCTTCTATGAGAAAGTAAACTCAATAAGCTTTAATTCAATATCTTTTTCATCCTCTAATTCAATTTTTAAAATTTATGGTGATATTTCAAAGTTAACCTACTGCTGCTGTCCAAAACTGTTTTAGTTCAAGATGTTTATTACCATTTTTCCTCTAAATTTCACAGGTCATACAATTCAGTCCTTGCTCAATTAGCCCATCTATTAAGCTAATTTTTCTCAATTAACATTTTATTCCATCATTCTAAACTATTACACAACCTTTGAAAATCAGAATTTTAACACTAAACCTTAATTCACAACTTTTTCACAATTAGGTCCTAAAATCAATTTCTATTGAAATTACTTGATAAAATCATCAAACAACAAAATCAAAGCTTCAAATTCATTTTATTTCATCATAAATAGCCAACACTTATCAATGGTAGCTTTCAATGTTGTCCATAAAATAAAAAACTAATGAATTAAACACTTGGACCTAATTGTAAAAGTCACAAAAACATAAAAATCTCAAAGAAAGGGGCAGGAATTGAACTCACATATGTCAAAGTATGAAAAACCAGCAACTTTCAGACCTCCCATGGTGTTTTTGCTAAAGAAAAATGATGATGTCTCTAGATTTTTCAATTTTGTCTTGTTTTATATGTTTAATTTGCAAAATTTCCCATTTTGCCCTTGTTTCTCCTTGTCTTTTTGCTGATTTTCTTGCCCAACCGTCCAGCCCATACAATTTGGATCCAGTTTCCTTTTAAATCCCTCCTTTTTAATCACTTAAACTATTCAATCACAATTTAACAAATTTTGCACTATTTTCAATTTAGTCCTTTTTAATTAATTGACTAACCAAACGTTAAAATTTTCTAACGAAACTTTAATACTAACTTAATAACACTCCATAAATATTTATAAAAATATTTATGGCTTGGTTTATGAATCCGAGGTCTCGATACCTCATTTTCAACCCAATTTACCGATTAATTCTTTTAAAATCGCAAAATTCACTAATTAAAAATAGTTCTTTTAAGTTCGCACTTGGCCCATAATTATTATTTATTAAAATTTCTAAACTTACTCATCGGATTTAGTGATCTCGAATCACTGTTTTCGACACCACTGAAAATTTGGCTGTTACAACTCTCCCCCCCTTTAAGGATTTTCGTCCCCGAAAATCTTACCAGAAGAAGTTGCTTTCAACTCTCATGAAAAACTTCCACAAAATTTCTCAGAATCACAATCGTATTAATCTCAAACATCTCTTCCCAATAACCTTTAGATTGTAGCACACAGTGACGGAGCATACCATCAAGATCTCACTTATTCTCTCATAATTACTTATACTCAATTGATTTGTTCAATAAAAATTCTGTACATAGCGAAATGATCATATGAATCTTTCTTTGTCAAATGATCAACCACAATCAAATAACATCTTATCTTTCAGAGAGAATGACAATCCCGATACGAAATCTATGGCAATTCTATCTCACAACTTACTCGTCTCATCACTGACTGTATTAGTACTAAATACATTTGGTTTCTCGTCTTTTACCTGTTAACAAATCAATGTCTGAAGACGAATCCAAAATATCATTGAACACATACAATCACTAGCACAACTAACTCACATAACTGCACATCTTATCTCTATTGGATGAGCAGACTAACTACTACTGAGCCTCGTGCAAAAACTTCTATATAAACTTTGGATTCATCTATACATACATTCTATCTCAAGATAACAATAATAACAAAAATCATGTTCGACCTGAAATTCAACATCAGAAATAAATTCGCTCCCAACTCATTTAGATTACCACCCATTATCACATTTCTGAGCTTCTCAGTCATACACAATTTAATTTAATCAATTTCCCAGTTGAACGCTTCGGAATAATAACAGATACGCGATGGTATCACACACAACCCTCCTTTAAAATCGAAGCTCTCTTGTACACATAGTGGCCTTCACTTAGCACCACTCATGTGACCTAGCTCGATTGTACACATAATTTTGGCTCTCTTGTATACATGGTGAACACTTAGTACCACCTATGTGACCTAGCCACTTTATCTCGTAGCTCTCTTGTTTACATGGTGTCCTTCACCTGGAACCATACATGCAACCTAGCTACATTTATCTCGTAGCTCTCTTGTCTACATGGTGTACACATAGTATCACCCATGTGACCTAGCTACCTCATAATGTCTCGTATCTCTCTTGTACACATGGTATACATCCCGTATTACACATGTGACCTAGCTACATACCATCTGTATCTTTCGATTCCAAAGGTTCAAACGGGAAGTATCTCACTTTCTAATACTTTATTCCATTCTTCCAATAGTCAATTATGATTCAAAAATCAGCTACAATACATAAAATATGCTGAAATATAAAAACGTAATAAAGATAATGTATTATTTACATACAAACTTACATACTTTCTCATTTCCATGTCGAATTAATATTGAACATTTAAATCATCATAATTATACTTACTTTCAACACCTCGGCAATAATAGTAAATATATCAATTTTACATTGAAACATGCATAAATTAATGCTTATTATACATATGAACTTACTTAACCCCTTTTTACACTGCCGATGGTAGCTTGGTTAGAAAACACCTCTGTCTCAACAGAACTATTTCATCGGGATTGGGAGGCATCACACTATCACAGGTAGTAATATGGCATGTATAGCTTAACTCTTACACATGCTAAGTTAGTCTGAGAACCGACTAAACCATAGCTCTGATACCACTAAATGTAACACCCCTAATCCGTATCTATCGCCGAAACAGGGTTACAGAGTGTTACCAGTACATACAGAACATTTACAGATTAATCGAAATATTACTATTCACTTTCTAAGATCATATATATATAACGACCTTTATTTGGGCCCTCGAAGCCCAACATGAACATTAAAATCAAGTCGGAACTTAACCGATTTCTCATAAAAATTTTCGCTTAATTTTTTTAAAATTTTTACTTGTGAACAGTACCCACATGCCCGTGTGATTAGGCCGTGTGGATTCCACACGCCCATGTGGCTTGGGACACGCCCGTGTCCCTTGTCTATGCAGCTTTCTGTTTATGACATCATCATCAATTTAGGGGCACACGGCCACATCGCACGCCCGTGTCCTAAAGTCATGTTCCATACATGGCTGAGACACACGGCCGTGTCTCTGCCTGTGTGTTCAATACCTAAGCTATTTTTCAGGCCTTGTTCAACCTTAATCTCTTACACACTAATACAAAATCAAAAGCATATAACATGGTATTCATTTAATGATTAAACATTCTTAATTAAACTACAAACATAGTATTTGTATGTCATCATACATGTATCTCTCATACTCAGTTTATCTTGTCTATTATGGTACCACTTATACTTTTATACCATGATTATCATCTTACCAAATGTTTTCAGCTTAATCATCAAGCATTCATATTTAAAGCTAGATCATATCTTCATAAAATACCACATTTCAGATGCGCAGAATAAAATACTTGCCTGAGACATTTCAATCCAACTTCATACCCAACAAACATCATATTGAAACTAGTTATATATATACATGTCATGATATGTATCATTCTCATACTGTTTTCTTATAAACATATATCATTTATTTTCCTCATCCTCCTCTCCATTCCACATCCTTAATGTATATAACATTCTTGTAAGTACTATTTCACAATTTACTTATTAATGCTCACATCAAGCTGTTCACACTAGTCATAGTCACTCAATTATTTATAATTCGAGCTACAAAGCTCCAAATTAAGAACCGTAAATTTTATCTGAAACTAGACTCACATATCATTCCACCATAAAGTTATAAGAATTTTTTATTTAGCCAATTAGTACAGTTTATTCATTTAACTTTCCCCTGTTTCACTATCCGACAGTTCTGACCTCTCTTCACTCAAAATTAATTATATCACAGTATAGAACTCGGATAATGTTCCCATTGATTTCTATTGAAAATAGAATCATTGAGGATTCTAATCATATAAATTTGAGCCTCAAATAAATTTTCTCCAAGTTTTGGTGATTTTCCAAAGTCAAAACAAGGGAACCTGAATTCATTCTGACCTTGTCTCACAAAATTCATTATAACTCATAATTTACAATTCAATTGCTTACTCTGTTTCTTCTATGAGAAACTAAACTCAATAAGCTTTAATTCAATATTTTTTTCATCCTCTAATTCGATTTTTACAATTTATGGTGATTTTTCAAAGTTAACCTACTGCTAGTGTCCAAAACTGTTTTAGTTCAAGATGTTTATTACCATTTTTCCTCTAAATTTTATAGGTCATACAATTCAGTCCTTGCTCAATTAGCCCATCTATTAAGCTAATTTTTCTCAATTAACATTTTATTTCATCATTCTATACTATTACACAAACTTTGAAAATCAAAATTTTAACACTAAACCTTAATTCACAACTTTTTCACAATTAGGTCCTAAAATCAATTTCTATTGAAATTACTTGATAAAATCATAAAACAACAAAATCAAAGCTTCAAATTCATTTTATTTCATTATAAACAGCCAACACTTATCAATGGTAGCTTTCAATTTTTTCCATAAAATAAAAAACTAATGAATTAAACACTTGGACCTAATTGTAAAAGTCACAAAAACATAAAAATCTCAAAGAAAAGGGCAAGAATTGAGCTCACATATGTCAAACTATGAAAAACCAGCAACTTTCAGACCTCCCATGGCATTTTTGCTGAAGAAAAATGATGATATCTCTAGATGTTTCAATTTTGTCTTGTTTTATATGTTTAATTTGCAAAATTTCCCATTTTGCCCTTGTTTCTCCTTGTCTTTTCATGATTTTCTTGCCCAACCATCCAGCCCATACAATTTGGGTCCAATTGACTTTTAAATCCCTCCTTTTTAATCACTTAAACTATTTATTCACAATTTAACAAATTTTGCTTTATTTTCAATTTAGTCCTTTTTAATTAATTGACTAAGCAAACGTTAAAATTTTCTAACAAAACTTTAATACTAACTTAATAACACTCCATAAATATTTATAAAAATATTTATGGCTCGGTTAATGAATCTGAGGTCTCGATACCTCATTTTCAACCCAATTTACCTAAACATTCTGTTAAAATTGCAAAATTCACTAATTAAAAAAAACTTTTAAGTTCGCGCTTGGCCCATATTTATTATTTATTAAAATTTCTAAACTTACTCGTCGAATTTAGTGATCTTGAATCACTGTTTCTGACACCACTGAAAATTTGGCTGTTACAATGCATAGTAATAAACACATGGGTAGAGACACGGTCGTGTGAAGGACACGGCCTAGCACACGGACATGTGCCTTGGCCATATGGCCCTTAAGAATTGCTAACGTCAGAAACAAAATGTCTAGGTTTTTTCACACGGGCGTGTTATGGCCGTGCGAGGGACACGGGCCATGGGCACGGGTGTCTGCCAGGCCGTGTGAAAACCTCTGTAAGTTTGAATTTGAAATTAATTCCATGTGGGTAAAGGACACGGGCGTGCCCCTATATGCTTAGGCCGTGTGAGCAACACGAGCCAACAGCACAACCATGTTGAAATGGTCACACGGGCTCCCATACGGGCCTGTGCCCTTGTGTCTAGTGTTATTTTTTAGAGTTCATTGGAAGACCCAAATTGGTCCCAATTGGATTTCATATGAATGTTTGGAGACTCATAGCCCATGTTGAAGAAGTTTAGACAAAGTTTTAAAATTGACCAGATCTTAATGATTTAGAAATGTAAGAATGCATGTGTTCAAGGTAGGTAACACCTCGTATTCCATTCTAGCGTAGGGTACGGGTGTGGGGCATTACATTTAGTGGTATCAAAGCATGGTTTAGTCGGTTCTAAGACTAACCTAGCGTGAGTGCAAGTCTAGTTATACATGCCAGAACTGTATATTGATAGTGTGACGACTCTTGACGAGATAAATTGTGTTTTATTCATATAGTAAATGGATCCCAACGTAGCCACGGCGGATGATGTGGAGAGCAATGCGCCAGCTCCTGCTGAAGCGACTGTGCCAGTAGATAGCGAGCCTGTGATGATGATTCAGGGCGGAGGAGCTAGAGAAGCTTACCTCTACATGATAGATGCCTCGTATTTGGAATTTATTCGAGCAAATCCGAATACTCCACCTCCTACACCTCCTCTGATTCCTCAGTATGCCCCTGTAGGTCCGCAAGGAGTGCATGTGGTTAGGAGAGAGAGACCTCCGATAGATAAGATACGAAAGTAAGGGGTTGAAGAATTTTGGGACAAGATTGATGATGACCTAGAGATAGTAGAATTTTGGTTAGAAAATACCATTAGGGTATTTGATGAGTTATCTTGCACGCCTAAGAAGTGCGTGAAGTGCGCAGTGTCACTCCTACGAGACTCAGCCTACCAATGGTGGAACACTCTCGTCTCCGTTGTATTGAGAGAGTGGATAACATGGGAATTCTTTCAGGAAGAGTTTCAAAAGAAGTATATCAGTCAAAGGTTTATAGATCAGAAGAGGAAGGAATTTCTAGAATTGAAACAGGGCCGAAAGACCGTAACAGAGTATGAGTGTGAATTCGTGACGCTTAGCAAATACGTTAGGGAGTGCGTGTCTACCGAAGCTATCATGTGTAAGAGATTCGAGGACGAATTGATGGAGATATCTGATTGTTGGTTGGAATTTTAAAACTGAGGGAATTCGTGGTGCAGTGGAGAGAGCATGTAAGGCCGAGGAGTTGGCCAAAGAGAAGAGAAAAGCTAACATTGAATCCCGAGACTCAAGGAAAAGATAGATGGGGAATCACAGTAGACCTCATCTAAAAGGTCGAGAGAGTTTCCTACCCGATCAAAAGCATCAATGGGATTTTCGAATAAGAGCAAGAATAAGCAGCATGCGGTGTCTAAAGCCAAAACCACTTATGTTGCGAGTGTTGGTAGTGCTTTGTCAAACAGGCCGAAGTGTTCACAATGTGGTAGATGTCATTTTGGCGAATGCTGAGCGAATGAAAGAGGTTGCTTCAAATGAGGATCTTCGGACCACTTCATCCAAGACTGTCCTGAACTAGATGAGAAAGAGAAAAAGCAAGATATGAGGGTGAATAGTGCTCCTACAAGAGGTAGACCATAGAAGAACCCGGGCAGTGGGGCCAGCAGTAGAGTTAACCCTAGAAACCCAGCTGTGAGGTCAGAGAACCAAACACCTGCAAGAACTTATGCCATTCGCGCTCGCGAAGAGGCGTCTTCACCAACTGTTATCAAGGGTAATTTTTCTTTTCATGGTATTTCTATTAATGCTTGGATTGATCTGGGGTCTACTGATTCCTATGTGTGCATGAAATCAGTACCCAGAATGAATGTGTCTTTTGAGTCTATCGAATTTGTGATAAAAGTGTCAAACCCGCTAGGCAAACATGTGTTAATTGACCAAGTATGTAGAAATTGTCCCTTGACAATTAAGGGTCATAGTTTTCTGGCTAACCTCATGTTGTTGCTATTTGATGAGTTTGATGTAATCCTTGGAATGGATTGGTTAACTTCTCATAGTGTTGTAGTGGCCTGTGGGAGGAAACCCATTAAGTTTAAATGTGAAGTTGGGAATGTTCTTCGGGTTGAACCAGAGGAACCAAATGACTCATCTGTAGTAATATCGTCTTTAACTGCTAAGAAATATTTGAGGAAAGGATATGAGGGTTATCTAGCTTTTGTGCTGAATAATCAAGTGTCCGAGTCGAAGATTCAATTGGTACCAATGGTTTGTGAGTTTATAGATGTGTTTCTAGAAGAGTTGCCCGGATTACCTCCAACCAGAGAAGTCGAGTTTGGCATCGAGTTAATACCTAGCATAACTCCTATATCGATTGCCCCGTATAGTATGGCACCAACGAAACTAAAGGACTTGAAAGTACAACTACAAGAGTTAACGGATAAGGGTTTCGGGAGACTGAGTTTTTCCCCGTGGGGTGCTCCAGTACTTTTTGTGAAAAATAAAGATGGGTCGATGAGGTTATGTATCGACTACAGACAGCTCAACAAAGTGACTTTGAAAATCAAGTATCCTTTGTGAAGGATTGATGACTTATTTGATCAGTTGAAGGGAGCCACTGTATTTTCCAAGATTGACCTCAGGTCAGGAAATTACCAATTAAGGGTTAAGGAGCTAGATGTACCGAAAACCGCATTTCAGATGAGGTACGGACAGTATGAGTTCCTCGTCATGCCCTTTGGCTTAACGAACACCCCAACGATTTTTATGGACCTGATGAGTCACATTTTCTGACCATATCTAGATAAGTTCATCGTCGTTTTTATCAACGACATATTGATTTATTCGCGTGATGGGAGTGAGCACGCGAAGCATTTGAGAATAGTTTTACAAACCTTGAGAGACAAGAAGTTGTACGCCAAGTTCAGTAAGAGAGAATTCTGGCTTAAAGAGGTCAGATTTCTAGGACACATTGTATCGGGTGATGGGATCAGAGTTGACCCAAGCAAGATCTCGGCTATTGTCGAGCAGAATCCTCTAAGGAATGTGACAGAGGTTCGAAGCTGTTTGGGTTTGGCTAGATACTACAAAATATTTGTGAATAGATTCTCTATGATAGCAACTCCAATGACAAGATTGTTGCAAAAAAGAAGTCAAGTTTGAATGGACAGAAATGCGCTAACAGAGTTTTGAAAAGTTAAAGGTTTTGTTGACTGAAGCCTTAGTGTTAGTGCAACCGGAATTAGGCAAAGAGTTTGTGATTTATAGCAACGCTCCTTGAATGGATTGGGGTGCATGCTCATGCAAGAAGGTAAAGTAATAGCCTACGCTTCCAGTTAGTTGAAGCTACATGAAAAAAATTACCCGACGTAGGATTTAGAGTTGGCCGCCATTATGTTTGCGTTGAAAATTTAGAGACACCATTTGTATAGCGAGAAATGCCGAGTGTACACCGACCATAAAAGTCTCAAGTATTTGATGACTTAGAAGGAGTTGAATCTACAGGAACGAAGATGGCTAGAGTTGATAAAGGATTATGAGTTGGTGATTGATTATCACCGAAGCAAAGCGAACTTGATCGCCGATGCCTTGAGTAGAAAATCATTATTTGTCTTGACAGCAATAGATGCCTTATTAGCCTTATTAGATGATGGTTCGGTTCTAGTAGAGTTGAGGGTTAAGCCGATGTTTCTATAAGAGATCTGTAAAGCTCAGAAAGGTGATAAGGATTTGCAAGCCAAGAGAACTCTGTGTGAGTCGGGGGTTGAATCAGACTTTCGGATTGGCACCGATGGGTGTATAATGTTCAAAGATAGAGTTTGTGTACCCAAGGACAACGAACTCATTCAAAAGATTCTACGAGAGGCACATAGTGGTTGCTTGTTTATCCACCCTGGTAGTGTGAAAATGTACAACGACCTGAAGAAAATGTATTGGTGGTTGGGAATGAAAAGAGACATTTCAAAGTTTGTCTCTAAGTGCCTAGTGCATCAGCAAGTGATGGCTGAACATCAAGTACCTTCGGGCCTACTTCAGCCTATCATGGTCCTTAAGTGAAAGTGGGATCTTATTACTATGGATTTTGTGATGGGTTTATCGGTAACCCCGATGAAAATAGGATGCTATTTAGGTTGTCGTGGATAGGTTAACAAAGTCGGCACATTTTATACCAGTGCGTACTGATTACTCTATTCAGAAACTAGCCGACTTGTACGTTTCTGAGATTGTAAGGCTTCATGGAGTGCCTCTATTGATTATTTCAGATAGATACCTGAGATTTACTTCGAGGTTTTGAAAGAAGTTACAAGAGGCATTGGGAACTAAATTGAATTTTAGCACGACATTTCACCCATAAACCGATGGTCAGCCAAAGAGAGTAATTTAGATTTTAGAAGACATGTTGCGATGTTGTGCTCTCGAGTTTCAAGGTAGTTGGGAAAGGTACGTACCAATGGTGGAATTCGCTTACAATAACAGTTATCAGTCAAGTGCAAAGATGGTGCCTTATGAGGCTTTATATAGGTGAAATTTTTGAAAGCCTTTATATTGGACGGAGCTCAGAGAGAGTCGGATTCACGGGGTCAATTTAGTCAAAGAGATTGAAGGGAAAGTTAAAGTAATTCACAACTATTTGAAGGCTGCCTCAGATAGACAGAAATCTTCTACGAATTTGAAACAAAAAAAGATCGAATTTTAAGTCAGTGATCAAGTATCTTTGAAAGGATCCCCATAGTGGAAAGCCCTCAAATTTGGTAGAAAAGGCAAGTTGAGTTCTCATTTCATTGGACCTTATGAGGTTACCGAGAGAGTAGGGCTTGTGGCCTATCGATTGGCTTTGCCATCAGAGCTAGAAAAGGTTTACAATGTGTTTTATGTGTTCATGTTACGTCAATATAGATCGGACCTTTCGCATATGATTGTGCCAAGAGAGGTAGAAATTCATCCGGACATGACTTATGGCTAAGATTCGGTCAAGGTTTTGGCTCGGGAAGTCAAATAGTTGAGCAATAAAAGTATCGCACTCGTGAAAGTTTTGTGGCATAGGCATGGAGTCGAAAAAGCCACATGGGAACCTGAGGAGACAATGAGAGATCAATACCCAAACTTGTTTGCCAATAAGATCTTCAGGGATGAAAATCCCTAAGGGGGAGAATTGTAACAGGCCAATTTTGAGCATAGTCGAAACAGTGGTTTGGAGACCACTAATCTGAGTTCAGAGAAAGTATGTTAGTATTATTTTAAGATTATATCATGTTTATATTAGTGCAAAAAAATTTTGGTGAAGTAAGTTTAGCATTTATGAGCTTAATTTTGAAAAATGACTAAAAAGGGTGTCAAATAGCTAGAGTACCTAAATTGGAGGTCTTTAAAGGGCAATTAGACCCTTTAGAATAGCATGGTCGGCCATAGGAGACAAAGGTGGTCAAAAGTAAAAAAAATTGGTGAAATTAGGTGTTGGAATTGAATAAAATAAAACAAATAGTAAAAGTTGTCGTTTTTTTTTTCATTCTCTCTTTGTTCTCCACCGATCTTTCTTTAAGAAAGTGGCCATGGAAGCTTGAAAAATTTTCAGCAACTAAAAGCCTTGGCAAGTAAGTGATTTGAGGGTTTTTCTTGAATATTTTTGTACTTTTGAGGTCCTTGTAGCATGAGCTTTCTAACAAGGGGACTATTTTGCAAAATGGTTGAAAGTCTAGGGTTTTTCCATGTTAGTCGACATGCTGTTTTCTAAAATTTTATGGAAGAAAATGAACCATGGTTGTGGAATAAACAACTTTTGTGAAGAGATTTCTCATGAAAACCCTAAAAAGGACCATTTTGCATAAGTTGTAAAATAGGTGATAAAGGTGTGAAATATTGAGAATTTTGGACTGCTTCTAGTGTAAAAAGTAATCGACTAGGCTTAAGATACGAAGAAATTTGATAAAAATCAATTTTTGGACCTAAGGGCAAAGTGGTCATTTTGTAAAAGTCTAGGGGCAAAATGGTCATTTTTCCCAATTTTAAGTTGTTGAGTATCTAGATTAATAAAATGATTAAATTTGTAAATTTTTATCATTCTAGATCAAGAGTTACAAAATCTAGGCCTAGACCAGGGAAAAGCGAAGCAAGTGGACTAAGCCGAACTAGCCGTCTACATTTTGCAATCTGAGGTAAGTTGTATGTAAATAATACAACTACATTGTTATTATATGTGCTTAAATTGAGATATCATGCATTACTTGTTTGTGGAAATAATCGTGTATGATGAATATTGAGATAGTAGACTCTCGTTTGAACCATAGGAAATTAATCGGATATTCATGCTATGACATTCGGAATGTTTGTGTGCTAGTGTAAGAAATATCTGGGACATGCATCGGCCAGATTATGAGAGCTAGTGTAAGACCATATCTGGGACATGGCATCGGCTACATGATGTGTCAGTATAAGACCATATCTGGTACATGGCATCGACTTAACGTGAATGTTTGGAGATTCATAGGCCATATTGAAGAAGTTTAGACAAATTTTTAAATTTGACCAGGTCTTGATGATTCAGAAACGTAGGAATGCATGTGTTCAAGGTAGGTAACTCCTCGTATTCCATCCCGGCGTAGGGTACGGGCGTGGGGCATTACACGAACATACTATTGAAGCATATATATATATAGTGTGTGTGTGTGTGTGTGTGCATTTTATCCTAAAAACAAAAGTCACATTTAATATTTGAACACAAATAACATTCCAACGTACACCTAATTCATAGCACACCATTATCAAGATCATATGCTTATCAAAATGAACCAAATATCATAATCGAATTTATAATCACATATTAATATTAACATCAACTTGACACTTTTAACTATTCATTAAAACTAGCCAAAATGTAACTAAATCATAATCATCATTTACCATTTGGATCCATACCAAAACAATCAACCAAAACAATTATATAACATATTCATTACTTACCATTTAGCAACCGAACCTATAAAGCCAATATAGAATCAAATACATATCCATATTTTTACCTCATTATTAAGCCAAATTATACCATCATACACCACCCAAATTATACCACATTTCATACTTCCAAAATGAGCTAACTTTTAAGCCGATTATACATCATACTTACCTTTTCTCATTTCCGAATCATATAACTAAACATCACAAACATATATACCAAGAAACATACTTGCCAAAATATACTTATCCCATGTCAAATTACTAAATCATCAACTAACTTAATGATCAAGCCAAAACCATATAGCCAGAAACCACACATATATACACCATGAAATAGACTTTAATATCAAGCCTATGCCATAACCGAATGCATATAAGCATGGCTAAATATATACACATTCAAAATAAATTAACCCAAAAGCTAGCCTATACATGCCATAAGTTCATAGTTTTAAACTTTTGTAATATCGAAATAATGATCGATAGTGTGACGGACTACCTTGACGATCCCCAAGCTCGTAACCAACTTCCAAAATCTATAAAACAGTGAACAGACACTCATAATAAGCTTAAATAACTTAGTAAGTCATAAGCTAATAAAACATTTCAATAATGTACATAATTCAAATAAACCAAACCAAACCAAACAAAATTTAACCTTGTATACACAAATTATGCTTATCAACTCAATCATTAACTCATAAACACAAATCACATAATGTCAATGGGCGAATATACATATGTTCATAACATAAATAATTTTCACTTATATTGCATATTTCATATATAAATCATAAGTACACACTTACCTTGATTTTTCAATCATTTTAACTTAGCACATACCTGACCGTTTTAGCTTGATTTCACATTCGATTCTTACTTAATATTTCCCATGGAACCATTCGAAATTAATAAGGACACTCGGATAGTTGAAAAGCTCGTACAACACCAACGTCCTAGACGTGGTCTTACATGTAATCACATATCGATGCCACTATCCTAGACAGGGTCTTACACGTAAATCACATATCGATGCCAATGTCCCAGACGTGGTCTTACACGAATCACATATCGGAATCCTATGTCATGGCATATGTATCCTAACTATTCCTAAGGCTCGTACGGGACTTTCGGATGTCGTAACTCAATCAATTCAAGCTCATAAATACTTCTCCCACATGTATACAAATTCGGCTTAAACATACATATACAAGTGATAATTCAATTCAGCACAAATAAGATATATATACAATCGAATTTAACGACATTTATTTACTTATGTATTTACCTCGTACGAAGACGAATAGACCGAGTCGACTATTCAACAACTTTAGATTTCCCACGATCCAAATTCGATTTTCTCTATTCTTGATCTAAATTAATATAAATTAAACTTATTTAATCAAATATTCAATCAAATTCATCCAAAAACACATAAATGGGCAAAATACACTTTTGCCCCTGACATTTCCCATTTTCACAATTTAGTCTCTATTTCACAAAACACAAAATATTCAAAATTTGACCAGACTCATGTTAGGCCGAATTTACCCCTAGTCCATACAAGCCCATATGTTTCATTTATTTCACATTTTGACCCCTCAATTTGCAAAAATTACAATTTAATCCTAAATAGACATTTTTATCCAAAATCACTTAATTAAACTTGGCAATCTAACAACATATATTTATTTTTCATCATCAAACACAAAACTCGTCAAGCTATCAACAATGGCAATTCATGAATACATCATCAATTTCAAAAATTCAAGCGTAGGCTAGCTAGTACTCAAAGCAACGATCTCAAAAACGTAAGAATTATCAAAAATCGAGCAACAAACATACCTCAATCAAGAAAAATGAGTGCGGAACCTAGCTTTTCTTTTTCTTTTGAAGATTCGGCATTGCAAAAGATGAATGCATCGCCATTTTGTATTTTGTTTTATTTTATTACATTATAATATATTAGTTACTATTTTAACCTTATAAGTTTAATTAGTAAAACATATAATTTAAGCCCAAAACTGGCCATGTTATTAATTAATGGCCAATTTTCCACTTAAGGAACCCATAATTAATTCCTCAAAGCAAATAAGCACTTTAACATATAGAAAGCTACTTTTACATTTTATGCGATTAAGTCTTTTTTTTAAAATCGAGCACACAAACGATAAAATTTTCACACAAAAATTTCACAAATATAATATATCATGCTATAAACACATAAAATAGTATTAAAATGTTTTTCTAACTCGAATTTGTGGCCCCGAATCCACTATTCCGATTAGGGTCTAAACTGGGTTGTTACATGCCCAATTAAATTAATTCTATAATCAACAAAAACAATCAATTCAACATTAAATGAGCAACAAAAACAATCATCATTAAATGAGCTAGGATAATTATATTTAACTTCCTAAATGTATGAATGAAGGCTTTAGCAACAAAAACAATCAACATTAAATGAGCTAGGATAATTATATTAATCAAATCAACTTACTTTCATCTTGCAAACATGTTCAGAATTACTTCCATGGCAACTTGATCTCTGATGGGTTTGGAAACCAAATTAAGTCCTCTCAAATCTCTTACTTAGTTAAATATACATGTTACTAATCATACTAAGTTAAATATACATGTTACTAATCATACTAGACTAAAGGTTTCTTAGCATTTATGTAAGGTCACAAGGACATTTACGTTTGCAATAGTTTAATTACAGAAATCTAAAAACCATTCAAGATAATAGAGCTAACTAAAGATATTATGAACCTTAACTTATTTTTAATAACCTAAATTAAACATTGCACTTTTCAATTATGCGTCTACTAGCCATCTTCTAGTTAGGATCGCGCAAGTAATCTGAGTGCACCCAACCACATATGAATGAAATGAATCATGATATTAATTGAAAACATAATCGACTGAGGCACGAAACATGTTAACATGAATTAAATAAATCTCATTAACTTAATATAATTATCCCAACAAATAGGATTTAAAACTTCATAGTTGATGTCAAAAGCATAAAAATCAAAGCAAACATGTTAAAATAGATAATGAAGAGAAAAAAGTAGACTCAGTTCAGCAGTGTTTTTGAAAAATCTTTTGAGGCTAAAGAAGGGAGAGGGGATGGATGACTATGGCAGGTAAAAAATGAAAAAAATTGAGAGAAAACTAGATTGAATGAGTGACGAATGTTAAGAAATGAGGGATGATAGAAAAGGGACAAATGTCAAGGTACTTATAGGTGAAGGTAATGATTTGAGTTTAGTAAAAATAGGTTTAAATTTCCTTCCTTCCCCCTCTCATGTGGCTGACCATGCTTCAAGGAAAAAGAATGACCAAGTCTTCTGTAACACCCCAAACCCAGCCTAGAAGTTTGGCTCGAATCTGGCATGTCACATTGAAGTGTTTTTCAGAAACCATGTTTCCATTAAAAACCCTTCTTAATAATTAAA